>NW_026891094.1:0-80000 GCF_015708825.2 Lethenteron reissneri
CACAGACTACTCACACAGTAGAGACCCACAGACTACTCACACAGTAGAGACCACAGACTACTCACACAGTAGAGACCCACAGGCTACTCACACAGTAGAGACCCACAGACTACTCACAGTAGAGACCCACAGACTACTCACACAGTAGAGACCCACAGACTACTCACACAGTAGAGACCCACAGACTGACAAATTGAGTGAGTGAGTTTGTGAGCGATTGCTTGACAAGCCAAGGGCGGTGGTGGTTGTGGTTGGTGGTTGTGATTAGTGCTAGTGGTTGGTGGTTGTGATTAGTGGTTGTGGTTGGTGGTTGTGGTTGGTGGTTGTGATTAGTGTGTGGTTGGTGGTTGTGATTAGTGCTAGTGGTTGGTGGTTGTGATTAGTGGTTGTGGTTGGTGGTTGTGATTAGTGGTTGTGGTTGGTGGTTGTGATTAGTGCTAGTGGTTGGTGGTTGTGGTTGGTGGTTGTGGTTGGTGGTTGTGGTTGGTGGTTGTGGTTGGTGGTTGTGGTTGGTGGTTGTGATTAGTGCTAGTGGTTGGTGGTTGTGGTTGGTGGTTGTGGTGGTGGTTGTGGTTGGTGGTTGTGATTAGTGCTAGTGGTTGGTGGTTGTGGTTGGTGGTTGTGGTTGGTGGTGTGGTTGGTGGTTGTGGTTGGTGGTTGTGGTTGGTGGTTGTGATTAGTGCTAGTGGTTGGTGGTTGTGGTTGGTGGTTGTGGTTGGTGGTTGTGGTTGGTGGTTGTGGTTGGTGTGGTTGGTGGTTGTGATTAGTGCTAGTGGTTGGTGTGTGGTGGTGGTTGTGGTTGGTGGTGTGGTTGGTGGTTGTGGTTGGTGGTTGTGGTTGGTGGTTGTGGTTGGTGGTTGTGGTGGTGGTTGTGATTAGTGCTTGTGGTTGGTGGTTGGTGGTTGTGGTTGGTGGTTGTGGTTGGTGGTTGTGATTAGTGCTTGTGGTTGGTGGTTGTGATTAGTGGTTGTGGTTGGTGGTTGTGGTTGGTGGTTGTGATTAGTGCTTGTGGTTGGTGGTTGTGATTAGTGCTAGTGGTTGGTGGTTGTGATTAGTGGTTGTGGTTGGTGGTTGTGATTAGTGGTTGTGGTTGGTGGTTGTGATTAGTGCTAGTGGGGGGTTGTGGTTGGTGGTTGTGGTTGGTGGTTGTGGTTGGTGGTTGTGGTTGGTGGTGTGGTGTGTTGTGAGTGCTAGTGGTGGTGGTGTGGTTGGTGGTTGTGGTTGGTGGTTGTGGTTGGTGGTTGTGATTAGTGCTAGTGGTTGGTGGTTGTGGTTGGTGGTTGTGGTTGGTGGTTGTGGTTGGTGGTTGTGGTGGTGGTTGTGGTTGGTGGTTGTGATTAGTGCTAGTGGTTGGTGGTTGTGGTTGGTGGTTGGGTTGGTGGTTGTGGTTGGTGGTTGTGGTTGGTGGTTGTGGTTGGTGGTTGTGATTAGTGCTAGTGGTTGGTGGTTGGTGGTTGTGTTGTGGTTGTGGTTGGTGGTTGTGGTGGTGGTTGTTGGTGGTTGTGGTTGGTGGTTGTGGTGGTGGTTGTGATTAGTGCTTGTGGTTGGTGGTTGTGGTTGGTGGTTGTTGTGTTGGTGGTTGTGATTAGTGCTTGTGGTGGTGGTTGTGATTAGTGGTTGTGGTTGGTGGTTGTGGTTGGTGGTTGTGGTTGGTGGTTGTGGTTGGTGGTTGTGATTAGTGCTAGTGGTTGGTGGTGGTTGGTGTTGTGGTTGGTGGTTGTGGTTGGTGGTTGTGGTTGGTGGTGTGATTAGTGGTTGTGGTTGGTGGTTGTGGTGGGGTTGTGGTGGTGGTTGTGGTTGGTGGTTGTGGTTGGTGGTTGTGATTAGTGGTTGTGGTTGGTGGTTGTGGTTGGTGGTGTGTGGTGGTTGTGGTTGGTGGTTGTGATTAGTGCTTGTGGTTGGTGGTTGTGGTACCTGGCGGCTGCCGACGGCTGAGGTGGTGCTTGTGGTGGCGAAGACGTGAGAGGAGGATGTGGTGGTGGTGGTTGTTGTTTTTGCCGACAGGAATCGTGTCAAGATGACGTCAGAGGAGGTGGAGGAGGAGGAGGTGGTGGAGGAGCAGGAGGGTGGAGGAGGTTGGAGGAGGTGGAGGAGGTGGAGGAGCAGGAGGAGGAGGAGGTGGTGGAGGAGCAGGAGGAGGAGAGGTGGAGGAGGTGGTGATGGTGGTGGCGGTAGACAGGAGGAGAACCCCCGTCCCGCCCGGCGTTCCGTAGAACGGGACAAGCCGCGGCGTTCCTGAGTGCGGCAGCGTGCGGCCGGTGGTGGTGGCGGTGGCGTCAACCGTGCAGCAGTAGCAGCAAGGTCTGGGGGAGCGGCCGGGATGACGTCACACCCCAGTCTCCACTTGAGACCCCTGAGACTCTGAGACCTTGAGACCCTGAAGCCCCTGAGACCCGGTCTCTACTCTAGACCCTGAGACCCTGAGACCATGAGACGCTGAGACCCCTGAGACCCTGGAGACCCTGAGACCCGGTTCCACTCTAGACCCTGAGACCCTGAACCCTGATCCCCACTCTAGACCCTTAGACCCTGAGACCCTGAGACCCGGTCTCCACTCTAGACCCTGAGACCCTGAGACCCGGGTCCCACTCTAGACCCTGAGACTCTGAGACCCTGAGACCCTGAGACCCTGAGACTCGGTCCCCACTCTAGACCTTGAGACCCTGAGACCCTGAGACCCGGTCCCCACTTTAGACCCTGAGACCCTGAGACCCTGAGACCCTGAGACCCGGTCCCCACTCTAGACCCTGAGACCCTGAGACCCGGTCCCCACTCTAGACCCTGAGACCCTGAGACCCTGAGACCCGGTCCCCACTCTAGACCCTGAGACCCTGAGACCCTGAGACCCGGTCTCCACTCTAGACCCTGAGACCCTGAGACCCTGAGACCCGGTCCCCACTCTAGACCCTGAGACTCTGAGACCCTGAGACCCTGAGACCTGAGACTCGGTCCCCACTCTAGACCTTGAGACCCTGAGACCCTGAGACCCGGTCCCACTCTAGACCCTTAAGACCCTGAGACCCTGAGACCCTGAGACCCTGAGACCCGGTCCCCACTCTAGACCCTGAGACCCTGAGACCCGGTCCCCACTCTAGACCCTGAGGACCCTGAGACCCTGAGACCCGGTCTCCACTCTAGACCCTGAGACCCTGAGACCCTGAGACCCGGTCCCCACTCTAGACCCTGAGACCCTGAGACCCTGAGACCCTGAGACCCGGTCCCCACTCTAGACCTGAGACCCTGAGACCCTGAGACCCGGTCCCCACTCTAGACCCTGAGACCCTGAGACCCTGAGACCCAGTCTCTACTCTAGACACTGAGACCCTGAGACCCTGAGACCCTGAGACCCTGAGACTCTGAGACCCTGAGACGCGGTCCCCATTCTAGACCCTGAGACCCTGAGACCCTGAGACCTGGTCTCCACTCTAGACACTGAGACTCTGAGACCCTGAGACCCGGTCTCCACTCTAGACCCCTGAGACCCTGAGACCCTGAGACTCTGAGACCCTGAGACCCTGAGACCCGGTCTCTACTCTAGACGCTGAGACCCTGAGACCCGGTCTCTACTCTAGACCCTGAGACCCTGAGACCCTGAGACTCTGAGACCCGGTCTCTACTCTAGACCCTGAGACCCTGAGACTCTGAGACCCTGAGACCCGGTCTCTACTCTAGACCCTGAGACTCTGAGACCTGAGACCCGGTCTCTACTCTAGACTCTGACCCTGAGACCCGGTCTCTACTCTAGACCCTGAGACCCTGAGACCCTCAGACCCGGTCCCCACTCTAGACCCTGAGACCCTGAGACCCTGAGACCCGGTCCCCACTCTAGACCCTGAGACCCTGAGACCCTGAGACCCCGAGACCCTGAGACCCTGAGACCCTGAGACCCTGAAACCGGGTCCCCACTCTAGACCCTGAGACCCTGAGACCCGGTCCCCACTCTAGACCCTGAGACCCTGAGACCCGGTCTCTACTCTAGACCCTGAGACCCTGAGACCCTGAGACCCTGAGACTCTGAGACCCTGAGACGCGGGGTCCCCCATTCTAGACCCTGAGACCCTGAGACCTGGTCTCCACTCTAGACCCTGAGACCCTGAAACCTGAGACCCTGAGACCCGGGCTCTACTCTAGACACTGAGACTGCTGAGACCCTGAGACCCGGTCTCTACTCTAGACCCTGAGACCCTGAGACCCTGAGACCCTGAGACTCTGAGACCCTGAGACGCGGGTCCCCATTCTAGACCCTGAGACCCTGAGACCCTGAGACCTGGTCTCCACTCTAGACACTGAGACTCTGAGACCCTGAGACCCGGTCTCCACTCTAGACCCTGAGACCCTGAGACCCTGAGACTCTGAGACCCTGAGACCCTGAGACCCGGTCTCTACTCTAGACGCTGAGACCCTGAGACCCGGTCTCTACTCTAGACCCTGAGACCCTGAGACCCTGAGACTCTGAGACCCTGAGACCCGGTCTCTACTCTAGACCCTGAGACTCTGAGACCCTGAGACCCGGTCTCTACTCTAGACTCTGAGACCCTGAGACCCGGTCTCTACTCTAGACCCTGAGACCCTGAGACCCGGTCCCCACTCTAGACCCTGAGACCCTGAGACCCTGAGACCCGGTCTCTACTCTAGACCCTGAGACCCTGAAACCCTGAGACCCTGAGACCCGGTCCCCACTCTAGACCTGAGACCCTGAGACCCGGTCTCTACTCTAGACCCTGAGACCTGAGACCCTGAGACCCTGAGACTCTGAGGACCCTGAGACGCGGTCCCCATTCTAGACCCTGAGACCTGGTCTCCACTTCTAGACCCTGAGACCCTGAAACCCTGAGACCCTGAGACCCGGTCTCTACTCTAGACACTGAGACTCTGAGACCCTGAGACCCGGTCTCTACTCTAGACTCTGAGACCCTGAGACCCGGTCTCCACTCTAGACCCTGAGACCCTGAGACCCGGTCTCTACTCTAGACCCTGAGCCCCGGTCTCTACTCTAGACCCTGAGACCCGGTCTCTACTCTAGACCCTGACCCCCGGTCTCTACTCTAGACCCTGAGACCCGGGTCTCTACTCTAGACCCTGACCCCCGGTCTCTACTCTAGACCCTGACCCCCAGTCTCTACTCTAGACGCTGAGGACCCTGGACCCGGTTCTCTACTCTAGACCCTGACCCCCGGTCTCTACTCTAGACCCTGAGACCGGTCTCTACTCTAGACCCTGAGACCCGGGTCTCTACTCTAGACGCTGAGGACCCTGAGACCCGGTCTCTACTCTAGACCCTGACCCCCGGTCTCTACTCTAGACCCTGACCCCCGGTCTCTACTCTAGACCCTGACCCCCGGTCTCTACTCTAGACCCTGAGACCCGGGTCTCTACTCTAGACGCTGAGACCCTGAGACCCGGTCTCTACTCTAGACCCTGAGACCCGGTCTCTACTCTAGACCCTGAGGACCCGGTCTCTACTCTAGACCCTGAGACCCTGAGACCCGGTCTCTACTCTAGACCCTGGGGGTGAGGACTCGTACGAACGAACCGACGACGCTTCTGCTGCTGCTCGTGCTTCCGACTCCTCACCTTGGCGGCTAACTTGGCCTTGTAGGCCACCGACGCCTTCAGATATTCCTTCTTGGCATCGTCAGCCTTCTTCTTGTAAACCTGCGAGACGCAAAACAAAACGGAAAGCGAACCAGGTCAGTCGAGACTGGGTCTCAGGGTCTCAGGGTCTAGAGTAGAGACCGGGTCTCAGGGTCTCTGTGTCTAGAGTAGAGACCGGGTCTCAGGGTCTAGAGTAGAGACCGGGTCTCAGGGTCTCAGGGTCTCGGCGTCTAGAGTGGAGACCGGGTCTCAGGGTCTCAGGGTCTCAGGGTCTCAGGGTCTCGGCGTCTAGAGTGGAGACCGGGTCTCAGGGTCTCAGGGTCTCAGGGTCTCAGGGTCTAGAGTAGAGACCGGGTCTCAGGGTCTCAGGGTCTCGGCGTCTAGAGTGGAGACCGGGTCTCAGGGTCTCAGGGTCTCAGGGTCTCAGGGTCTAGAGTAGAGACCGGGTCTCAGGGTCTCAGGGTCTCGGCGTCTAGAGTGGAGACCGGGTCTCAGGGTCTCAGGGTCTCAGGGTCTCGGCGTCTAGAGTAGAGACCGGGTCTCAGGGTCTCAGGGTCTAAGGGTCTCAGGGTCTAGAGTAGAGACCGGGTCTCAGGGTCTCAGCGTCTAGTATAGAGATCGGGTCTCAGGGTCTCAGGGTCTCAGCGTCTAGTATAGAGATCGGGTCTCAGGGTTACTGTCTCTGTGTAAGTTCGTCTGCTTGTGAAACCAAATACACCGACACCACTTGGAGGATCATCATCGTCACCACCTCCACCATTTCCACATCCACCACCACCACCACCACGTCCACCACCACCACGTCGACAACCACCACCATCACCACGTCCACCACCACCACCACCACATCCACCACCACCACCACCACCCCCACCACCCCCACGTCCACCACCACCACCCCCACCACCCCCACCACCCCCCACCACCCCCACCACCACCACCACCACCCCCACCACCACCACATCCACCACCACCACCACCACCCCCACCACCACCCCACCACCACCACCACCACCACCCCCA
This sequence comes from Lethenteron reissneri, assembly GCF_015708825.2. NCBI lineage: Eukaryota > Metazoa > Chordata > Hyperoartia > Petromyzontiformes > Petromyzontidae > Lethenteron > Lethenteron reissneri. The sequence goes on from NW_026891094.1 coordinate 6,619, forward strand.
CCACCACCACCACCCCCACCACCACCCCCACACCCCACCACCACCACCACCCCCACCACCACCCCCACCACCCCCACCACCACCACCACCACCACATCCACCACCACCACCACCCCCACCCCCACCACATCCACCACCACCACCACCCCCACCACCACCACCACCACCACCACATCCACCACCACCACCACCCCACCACCACCCCCACCACCACCACCACCCCCACGTCCACCACCACCACCCCCACCACCCCCACCACCACCACCACCACCCCCACCACCACCACATCCACCACCACCACCACCCCCACCACCACCCCCACCACCACCACTACCACCACCCCCACCACCACCACCACCACGAGGAGCACCTGCTTGTGCTGGTGGGCGAGGCTGCCCCACGTGTTGGCGGCGATGCGCGAGGCCTCCCCGAAGGAGACGTCAGGGTGCTGGGCCCTGACGGCCGCCAGAGTGTCGTGGAAGAAGAGCGCGTAGGCCGAGTGGGGCCGCACCGGGGTCACCGGGGTCGTGGGGGTCACCGGGGTCGCGGGGGTCACCGGGGTCGCGGAGGTCGCCGGGGTCACCGTCAGTATGTACTGCTGTAATCATAGCAGGTACCACCACAGTCAGTATGCACCGCTGTTAGATTGTTAAGAGTAGTTTTAAGACCCGGGCAACGCCGGGTACTTCCCGCTAGTAACCCTATAAGGGTTCAAATAACCCTATAAGGGTCCTAAAAGCACAGATAAACGTTACAATAACCCCTATAAAGGTTCTAATAACCCCTATAAGGGTACTAATACATCAGTAGAACCAAGGTGTTGTGAGTTTTTGTTGTAATATATATAACGGCCGACCCGCGACTCACCCCGTCTCGCAGTAGCCACACGGGCAACGCCAAGTACATTGGAGTCACTTCCAGAGTTATAGCAGTCGCAGCAGCAGCAGCAGTAGTCGTAGAAGTAGTCGTAGTAGTAGCAGCAGTACTAGCAGCAGCAGTAGTAGTAGCATCAGTCGCAGCAGCAGCAGTAGTGGTATCAGTAGACGTAGCAGCAGCGATTGTATCAGCGGTAGTATTAGTAGTATTAGTAGTAGTATCAGCGGTAGTATTAGTAGTATTAGTAGTAGTATCAGCGGTAGTATTAGTAGTATCAGCGGTAGTATTAGTAGTATTAGTAGTAGTATCAGCGGTAGTATTGCCACCACTGGCACCACTGCAGTTGTAACTGCTCATTATTGTAGGTAGTAGTAGTGGTAGTTAGTGGTAGTTAGTGGTAGTTAGTTGATGTAGTAGTGGTAGTTAGTGGTAGTTAGTGGTAGTTAGTTAGTGGTAGTTAGTAGTAGTTAGTTAGTGGTAGTTAGTGGTAGTTAGTGGTAGTTAGTTAGTGGTAGTTAGTGGTAGTTAGTGGTAGTTAGTTAGTGGTAGTTAGTGGTAGTTAGTAGTAGTTAGTGGTAGTTAGTGGTAGTTAGTTAGTGGTAGTTAGTTAGTGGTAGTTAGTGGTAGTTAGTTAGTGGTAGTTAGTAGTAGTTAGTTAGTGGTAGTTAGTGGTAGTTAGTGGTAGTTAGTTAGTGGTAGTTAGTGGTAGTTAGTGGTAGTTAGTTAGTGGTAGTTAGTAGTAGTTAGTTAGTGGTAGTTAGTGGTAGTTAGTTAGTGGTAGTTAGTGGTAGTTAGTGGTAGTTAGTTAGTGGTAGTTAGTAGTAGTTAGTTAGTGGTAGTTAGTGGTAGTTAGTGGTAGTTAGTTAGTGGTAGTTAGTGGTAGTTAGTGGTAGTTAGTTAGTGGTAGTTAGTAGTAGTTAGTTAGTGGTAGTTAGTGGTAGTTAGTGGTAGTTAGTTAGTGGTAGTTAGTGGTAGTTAGTGGTAGTTAGTTAGTGGTAGTTAGTAGTAGTTAGTTAGTGGTAGTTAGTGGTAGTTAGTTAGTGGTAGTTAGTGGTAGTTAGTGGTAGTTAGTTAGTGGTAGTTAGTAGTAGTTAGTAGATACCTAGTAGAAAGTTGTAGTTAATAGTAGTTAGCTAGTTAGGTAGCTGGTTAGTTGTAGGTAGTAGTTGTGAGTTGTTAGTAGTAGTTAGTTAGTTGGTAGTAAGTAGTGGTAGTTGTTTGTTAGTAGCTAGTAAGTAGTAGTAGTTAGTAGTAGTTAGTAGTGGTAGTTAAGTAGTGATAGTAGCTAGTAAGTAGTGGTAGTTGTTTTTGTTAGTAGTAGTTAGTAATTAGTTAGTAAGTAGTTAGTAAGTGGTAAGTAGTAGCTATTAGTAATTAGTGAGTAGTAGTTAGTAGTTTGTAGTGTTTGTTGTTTGTAGCGAGAAGCGACGTCTCTTCAACCCACTTCCTGTATCGGACCACGCACTTTTATATGGGACGCGGCCTGGAATCGATTCATCGATTACCTGCGCTGGCGATCCGCCTGCCGATTAACTCGATCCCACGCGATGTGGGTGAGTGAGTGGATGGTGAGTGGGTGGGTGAGTGAGTGGGTGGGTGAGTGAGTGGGTGGGTGAGTGGGTGAGTGAGTGGGTGGGTGGGTGGGTGAGTGGGTGGGTGGGTGAGTGGGTGGGTAAGTGAGTGAGTGGGTGGGTGGGTGGGTGAGGGGTGAGTGAGTGGGGTGGGTGGGTGGGTGAGTGGGTGGGTGAGTGGGTGGGTAAGTGAGTGAGTGGGTGAGTGGGTGGGTGGGTGAGTGGGTGGGTGGGTGAGTAGGTGGGTGAGTGGGTGGGTGGGTGAGTGAGTGAGTGGGTGGGTGAGTGGGTGGGTGGTGAGTGGGTGAGTGAGTGAGTGGGTGAGTGGGTGAGTGAGTGAGTGGGTGAGGGAGTGGGTGGTGAGTAGGTGGGTGAGTGGGTGGGTGGGTGAGTGGGTGGGTGAGTGGGTGAGTGAATGAGTGGGTGGGTGAGTGAGTGGGTGGTGAGTGGGTGGGTGAGTGGGTGGGTGGGTGAGTGAGTGAGTGAATGGGTGAGTGGTTGAGTGAGTGGGTGGGTGGGTGAGTGGGTGGGTGAGTGGGTGGATGGGTGAGTAGGTGGGTGGTTGGTGGGTGAGTGAGTGGTGGGTGAGTGGGTGGGTGGGTAGGTGAGTGAGTGAGTGGGTGGGTGGGTGAGTGGGTGGGTGGGTGGGTGAGTGAGTGGGTGGTGAGTGGGTGGGTGAGTGGGTGGGTGGGTGAGTGGGTGAGTGAGTGAGTGGGTGAGAGGGTGAGTGAGTGGGTGGTGAGTGGGTGGGTGAGTGAGTGGGTGGGTGGGTTGGTGGGTGAGTGAGTGGGTGGGTGAGTGGGTGGGTGGGTAGGTGAGTGAGTGAGTGGGTGGGTGGGTGAGTGGGTGGGTGGGTGGGTGAGTGAGTGGTGGTGAGTGGGTGGGTGAGTGGGTGGGTGGGTGAGTGGGTGAGTGAGTGAGTGGGTGAGAGGGTGAGTGAGTGGGTGGTGAGTGAGTGAGTGGGTGGTGAGTGGGTGGGTGAGTGGGTGGGTGGTGAGTGGGTGGGTGAGTGGGTGGGTGAGTAGGTGGGTGGGTGAGTGAGTGAGTGGGTGAGTGAGTGGGTGTTGAGTCTATGGTGCAGTGTTGAGTCTATGGTGCAGTGTTGAGTCTATGGTGCAGTGCTGAGTCTATGGTGCAGTGTTGAGTCTATGGGCAGTGTTGAGTCTATGGTGCAGTGTTGAGTCTATGGGCAGTGTTGAGTCTATGGGCAGTGTTGAGTCTATGGTGCAGTGTTGAGTCTATGGGCAGTGTTGAGTCTATGGGCAGTGTTGAGTCTATGGTGCAGTGCTGAGTCTATGGTGCAGTGTTGAGTCTATGGGCAGTGCTGAGTCTATGGGCAGTGCTGAGTCTATGGGTAGTGTTGAGTCTATGGTGCAGTGTTGAGTCTATGGTGCAGTGTTGAGTCTATGGGTAGTGTTGAGTCTATGGTGCAGTGTTGAGTCTATGGTGCAGTGCTGAGTCTATGGTGCAGTGTTGAGTCTATGGTGCAGTGTTGAGTCTATGGTGCAGTGTTGAGTCTATGGTGCAGTGTTGAGTCTATGGGCAGTGCCTATCAGGTCTACGAAATCTAAATACGGATCGCATCACGTGGTCGCCTATCTGCTCTACGTTTTTCTAAAAGCGCGTTGCTAAGGCCCCACGTGATCACAGAGGCCTGCGCGAGGTAGCGGCACGGAACGTCTGACCTCAACCCCACAACGAGGACATTGTGAGTCTGTGGGTTTCTGTGTGAGTCTGTGGGTCTCTGTGTGGTGAGTCTGTGGGTCTCTGTGTGGTGAGTCTGTGGGTCTCTGTGTGGTGAGTCTATGGGTCTCTGTGTGGTGAGTCTGTGGGTCTCTGTGTGGTGAGTCTATGGGTCTCTGTGTGGTGAGTCTGTGGGTCTCTGTGTGGTGAGTCTGTGGGTCTCTGTGTGATGAGTCTGTGGGTCTCTGTGTGGTGAGTCTGTGGGTCTCTGTGTGATGAGTCTGTGGGTCTCTGTGTGGTGAGTCTGTGGGTCTCTGTGTGATGAGTCTATGGGTCTCTGTGTGGTGAGTCTGTGGGTCTCTGCGTGGTGAGTCTGTGAGTCTCTGCGTGGTGAGTCTGTGGGTCTCTGTGTGATGAGTCTGTGGGTCTCTGTGTGATGAGTCTGTGGGTCTCTGTGTGGTGAGTCTGTGAGTCTCTGTGTGGTGAGTCTATGGGTCTCTGTGTGGTGAGTCTGTGGGTCTCTGTGTGAGTCTGTGGGTCTCTGTGTGAGTCTGTGGGTCTCTCTGTGTAGTGAGTCTATGGGTCTCTGTGTGAGTCTGTGTGGGTCTCTGTGTAGTGAGTCTGTGGGTCTCTGTGTGGTGAGTCCGTGGGTCTCTGTGTGAGTCTATGGGTCTCTGTGTGGATCTCTGTGTGAGTCTGTAGGTCTCTGTGTGAGTCTGTGTGGGTCTCTGTGTAGTGAGTCTGTGGGTCTCTGTGTGAGTCTGTGTGGGTCTCTGTGTAGTGAGTCTGTGTGTCTCTGTGTGGTGAGTCTGTGTGAGTCTCTGTGTAGTGAGTCTGTGTGTCTCTGTGTAGTGAGTCTGTGTGTCTCTGTGTAGTGAGTCTGTGTGTCTCTGTGTGAGTCGGTGTTGGCAGCTGCAGGATGTCTTCACACCAAGGAGGCCGTGCCGGGCTGCGCCGCGGTGACCCCACTACGTTGAGCGGCGCCGGTCGCGGTGGCGGCGGTGACCTCACCGGGAAGGTCAAGGGGTTGGAGGTGGTGGTGGAGGAGAAGGTCGATGAGGTGGAGGTGGTGATGATGGCGGAGAAGGGAAATGCCGTGGCCGCTGGTGGTGACAGCGCCGGGAAGGTCAAGGGGTTGGAGGTGGTGGTGGAGGAGAAGGGCGATGAGGTGGAGGTGGTGATGGTGGAGGAGAAGGGAGATGTTGTGGCCGCTGGCGGTGACCTCATCGGGAAGGTCAAGGAGGTGGAGGTGGTGGTGGAGGAGAAGGTCAAGGAGGTGGAGGTGGTGATGGCGGAGAAGGGAGATGAGGTGGAGGTGGTAATGGAGGAGAAGGGAGATGAAGTGGAAGATAAGAGTGAGGTGGAGGATGGGAAGGGTGAGGAGGAGGTGGAGGATGGGAAGGGTGACGAGTTGGATAAGAAGGGTGAGGAGGGTGAGGAGGTGGATGGGAAGGGTGGGGAGGGTGAGGAGGGTGAGGAGGAGGTGGATGATGAGGACGAGGAGGTGGGTGACAGTGAGGAGGAGGTGGAGGGTGCGGAGGAGGTGGAGGGTGAGGTGGATGAGGATGAGAAGGGTGAGGAGGTGGAGGACGAGGAGGGTGACAGTGAGGAGGTGTTGATGGCCTCCTCCTCCTCCCACGTCGTCCTCAAGCGCCAGCGGAGCCTCACGGGGCGAGGCAGCCCCACGGAGCAGGAGAGAAAGAGGTACACACACACTTATACATATATATACATACACATATATATACATACACAACACATACATACACACACATATATATACATACATATACATACATACACACATACATACACACACATACATACACATACATATATATACATACACACACATACACACACATACATACACACATACACACATACACACACATACATACACATACATATATATACAACAACAACACACAACCGCCATTCGCCACTAAGTGGCGGTGACGTCACCACGACGCTTGTGCCAGGCCATGTGCACCTTGAGGCTACCACGTGAAGTGTCGAACACCCGCTGGCAGGAGGTCACGGGGCAGACCCAGCAGGTGCCACGGGTCGACTGACTGTGATGACCGAGACGACTGGCTGATGCACCACCTGTGCCCCCTACTGTGCCAAATTGCTGTGCTTTAGCCACCCAGCACTCCACTCGTTGTTGTGAGCGTCGCTCACAGAGGCTGATCTTGACACTGCTGGTACCAGTCATCGGCAAGTCCACTCAGCTCCACGTCCTCCTGTACCACATCACTCCATCTCTTCTATAACCCGTGCCGCGCCAGTTTCGCCCCCTTGTTCCGGCCGAACAAAAGCTGTTTAGGCATGCGGTGGCTGGCCATGCGGGCTACATGACCCAGCCAACGCAGCCTTGCCTGCTGGAGGTGCTCACCGATGGGACTTTGCCCAGATCTTTCAAGGATTTGTGATCCTTGAAAGATCTGGGTAACCGGCGAAGATGTTCCATTAGGGGAGTGCACGTTTCGCAAGCGTAGAGAAGGGAGGGAATGACCGTGGCCGAGAAGACCTGAAGCTTCCACATAGCGTTACGCAACCGATTAAAAGATACATGCCATTCGACTGATTCGGAGTGAGACCTCTGCTGTTAAACCAGAGACGGTCATAAGCACACTGCCCAGGTATGGGAAACTCTCCACTCTCTTCACAACTTCCCCATCACCGATTAGGAGTTGTGGGGGTGGAGTGTCCGATGGTACAAAATACCAAGGCAAGTGCTTAGTTTTGGTGGGGCTGATGGTAAGGCCCCACCTCTTAGTGGCACACTCCAGTTTCAGCAGCAGCGTCTCCAACTCCTCCTCTGAATGAGCAGCAATTACCAAATCATCGGGATACATAACGTGGTTGACCAATAGGGAGCCATCCCTTGACCGCACCCGGGCATCGATCAGCCTCTCATTATATCTGTACCAAATGGAAATTCCCCTGGTACAGCTATTGAAGGCTTCACGAACTACGTGGTCAAAATAGATGTTAAATAATGTGGGAGCCAGAGGACATCCCTGTCGCACCCCAAGGTGTACAGGGAATGGCTCCGACTCCCGGCCACGTAGTTTTCCCGGGCCCACTCACCATCATGAAGGTTCTTAATGATCGTGAGCAGAGGGTCAGGGACTCCGAAAGCACGAAGAACAACCCAGAGCCCAGTCCTACTGATGGTATCATAGGCCTTGACCAGGTCAATAAAGCAGAGATGTAGGTCTTTTTGGAATTCCCTACACCTCTGCTGTAGCAGACGGACAGAAAATATGGCATCTGTGCAGGACTGCCCTTTCCTGAAACCCCTGTAGTTGTTACAGTCTGTGCGGTCCCCCTTCTTAAAGAGGGGGTCACCAGGGCATCCTTCCAGTCCTGCGGAACCCGTCCAGTGGTCCAGACTGTTGTTATGATGTCATGTAGGGCAGTCTGTGCACAAACGCCACCCTCCCTCAGCATTTCGCTTGGGAGATCATCTCTGCCCGGTGCCTTTCCTGGTCTCAGACTCTGGATCACCTTCAGTACTTCCTCAACAGATGGCACCTCAGCCAGCCACTCACAGGGGGTGACTTCTTCCAATATTTGAGGCACCGCAGCCTCAACAGGGGCATCCCCACTTTGTGCCATGATGTTTTCCTGGCTGAGGGATTTCCCCTCCCCCAGGACCTCACAGAAATGCTCAAAAAATCTGCAAACCTGTTCCCTGGGGGTCGGAGATTGGATTACCGTTTTTTCCCCTAATGATGGTAATAGGTGTGGCGCTGCAGGTTACTTTTTTGATGGAGTTAAATAGGAAATTGTGATCCGCGACCACCACCCATCCTTGCAGCGCCTCACGCCTCTCCGAACCTCCGAGCGAAGCCTCATTCTCCGACGTGGGATGTTGTAGCTGATGAGAGTGGGCCTGTCGCTTTTTCTCAACTATCCTGAACACCTCCTCTGTCAGCCAGGGTCTCTGGGGAGGTCTGGACCGCATACCCAAAGCAGCCATTGCAGCTGCGTGAGTCACAGTCCTAAACCTCGCCCATTTACCCTCGACATCAGCTTCTCGACTGACTCAGCCCTTCATCTTCGACCCAAGATGCGCCCCTTCACGATGAGGCGTTACGTCATGCAGCTATAACCGCAGTAACCCCTCAGGTGTCACCCTGCCATTACACATACACAAGACAAAGATCCTCCGTATAGCCTTAACAGACTGTAGGGGCAAGTGCTGTTAGCGAGCACCTATGAAGGCCGGCACGGCACACGAGGGGGTGTGTGGCCAGCACCACGCCCGACCGCCTTTGTCTCCCCAGTGGCGATGTTTACACACCGCACCAGGTACTCATTTCAGGCTGAGTCGACCTACGGGAGGCCCAGGACCGGTTCAGATAATCGTCACTGGTGTTGGCCGTGAGCGGGAATCGAACCCGGGTCGCCGGGTTCATAGCGCAGCGTAGCGCTAACCGCTACACTACCGCTCCCCATTCACATACACACACATATACATACACACACATATGTAGTAAGTTCGAGGAGACGATGTCGAAGTTGAGGCACACTCTGTTTATTAACCCAGGGACAGGCACAATAGTTGAAGGGGTATCGACCCCTTCACCCGTACTATGGGAAACCCACCCTAGTACTAAGCCCCCTGTCCTGTTCCCCAGTCCTCCTCTACTGGGCTACGGGAGGCTGACTGATCTGGCCCTGGCAAGCACAGATCTCGGCACCAGCTAACCAGCCTTGCCCTGATAAGGGCAGCGGTCTGGAAGCTTTTGGGCCGCGCCGCTGGCTTACCCGGCTCGGCCCTTATAAGGACGGCGAGACCGGGGAGTCCCAGGGCCTAATCTCCGAGTCTTGGATCTTCACTGGTCAGCTTCGTGTCGAACTGCCTCGAGCTCTTTGGGTCTCCACCTTTTATAGGGATCACCTCCGAGGGCTGGGGGCGTGGGCAATAACGGATGCGGACGTCGGTGTGACCACCCGTGTATGTGAGTGCCAACACCCCTGTGTTTGTTGTCCGCCGTTTCTCCCGTAATAATCCCTACACATACACACACATACACACACATATACATACACACACATATACATACACATACACACATATACATGCACACACATACACACACATATACATACACACATAAACATACACGTGTAATATGAAGATGCATATTGTGTGTGTGTGTCTGGGGGGGGGGGGATAACTGGGCGATGGTGATTGGCTCTGCCGGCCTCAGCCCGCAGCCAATGGGATGTCGAGCCAGAGGCGTGGCCCTGGGGCTGCACAGCAACATCTAGAAGGTTCCAGGGGTGAGGCTGCTGATTGGATGGGTGGCATCACGTGGGCCACGTGGTGTAAGGGGTAGAGAGACACAAGCTCGTGGTCAGTGTGGAGAGCAGAGGTCGCAAACGGGTTTTGATTCCTTACCCCCTGTACCCGATTACCCGTACCCGACACCCGTACCCGGCCGCACCAGGGTCGTAAACGGGTACCCGTACCCGGCCGTACCCGTACCCTACCCGTACCCAGCTGGGTACGGGTACCCGTTCCCTACCCGTACCCTACCCGAAACGAGTGACAAACGGTTACTCACCGGTGACTCACGGCCTACCTGTACCCGTACCCTACCTATACCCGATACCCGTACCCTACCTGTACCCGGCTGGGTACGGGTACCCGTTCCCTACCCGTACCCTACCCGAAATGAGTGACAAATGGTTACTCACCAGTGACTCACGGCCTACCCGTACCCGGCCGCACCAGGGTCGCAAACGGCTACCCGTACCCGGCCGGGTACGGGTAGCCGGGTATCGGATACCCGGTTGCAACCTCTGGTGGAGAGGTGTGAGGGAGCGAGCGAGCGAACGCCACACTGGAGTAACGGGGGAAAAGGAACCCGGCGTGTGAGGGAGCTGTGTACATGGAGAACAAATACAGACCAGACAAAAGACACGATATCGTCCGGAGCGGATTTATGACACATCTGTCTCTGTGTGGTGAATCTATGGGTGTCTGTGTGGTGATGTCTATGGGTGTCTGCGTGGTGATGATGTCTATGGGTGTCTGTGTGGTGATGTCTATGGGTGTCTGTGTGGTGATGTCTATGGGTGTCTGCGTGGTGAGTGCCGCTGTGGGTGAGTGCTGTCAATGTGGTTACCCACAGCCCCGTCTTCAACCAAGGAGTGTGGTACGAGAAAAAAAGACGCAGTTCGCGGACACTGTCCAGCTCAAAGGTCGGTGTGTGCGTACGTGTGTGTGTGTACGTGTGTGTGTACGTGTGTGTGTGCGTACGTGTGTGTGTGTACGTGTGTGTACGTGTGTGTGTACGTGTGTGCGTACGTGTGTGTACGTGTGTGCGTACGTGTGTGTGTGTGTACGTGTGTGTGTACGTGTGTGTGTACGTGTGTGTGTACGTGTGTGTGAACGTGTGTGCCGGACGGGCAACACTGTCGTGGGCAGTGCTGTGGGGGGAGGGCCAATGCCCATTGGCCTCTCCCCTCATGGCATCTGTGACCACCACAGTGGCTAAACGGGGGCTCTGGACGGCTGCGAGGGGCTGGTAACCCCTCCACCTTCTATTAATTACCACGAAACCACGAATTAAACATAAACCTGTAACTAATAAGCTTGTGCCGGAGGCCCCGGGGGGTCAGGCTTTTATGACGTCTCCTGGCCAAACCCCATTTGGCGGAGCCAGGAGATTGAATCTTCACCCTCGGGGCTCCTCCAGAAACAACGAAAAACCATTGCGGTTGGCCACGTGGAATGTTCGAACGCTCACTGCGGAGAAGAGGCTGCCACTCCTTTGTCGGGAGCTGGACCGGTACCGCCTGGATCTCTGTGGCATTCAGGAGGTCCGGTGGACCGGTTCTGGCTCTTGAGGGGTGGGCAGTCCTCTACTCGGGGCAGGAGACTGCCAAACAACAGGGTGTGGCTCTTCTTCTGAACAAAAGAATGAAGGGGGCGTGGGAGGTGTGGGAAGCTGTAAGCCCCAGGATACTTTGGGCTCGCCGTCCCATCAACCGGAGGCGAGGAGTGGTGGTCGTGGTTACTTATGCCCCCACCGAAGACGAACATCCGTGGAGGGATGCAGGCAAAGCCGATGAGTCAGACGCTTTCTATGACCTCCTGTCACAGGTGCTGGCTAAAGTGGCCACTCGGGACTTCAATGCCCGAGTTGGTCATGATGCTGGCACCTGGTCTGGAGTGATTGGAAGGCATGGGCCAGATCAGCTCAATAACAATGGTAGGAGGCTGCTAGATTTTTGTGCAGCCCATGGGCTTGTAATTACCAACACGCTCTTCCGGCATCGGCGCATCCACACAACATCATGGATGCATGCCGGGTCCAAGCAAGAACATCTGCTGGACTACATAGTGACGGACCAGCGGATGCGAGCCCATGTCCTTGACACCAGGACCTACCGTGGAGCTGATCTGCCCTCTGACCATCGACTAGTCATCTGTAAGATGCGCCTGCCATTTATCCACTCCGGTGGTGGGTGTACACCCAGGATCCCATTCCAACCAAAAGTGGCCTGGTCTCAGTTAGCTGATGAAAGTTGCAAGAGAGAATTTCATCATCGCTTGCAGCTGGGGTTGGCATCGTCCCCCACTCCACCTGATGTCGAGGGTAAATGGGCGAGGTTTAAGACTGTGACTCATGCAGCTGCAATGGCGGTCCAGACCTCCCCAGAAACCCTGGCTGACAGAGGAGGTGTTCAGGTTAATTGAGAAAAAGCGACAGGCCCACTCTCATCGCCTACAGCATCCCACGTCAGAGAATGAGGAGGTTTACCGCAGCCTTCGCTTGGAGGTTCGGAGAGCCGTAAGGCGCTGCAAGGAAGGGTGGTGGTCGCGGGTTGCTGAGGAGATGGAATCTGCCTCAGTGGCCTGCGATCACAAATCACTATTTAACTCCATCAAAAAAGTAACCTGCAGCGCCACACCTATTACCATCATTAGGGGAAAAAACGGTGATCCAATCTCCGACACTCAGGAACAGGTTTGCATATTTGCTGAGCATTTCTCTGAGCTCCTGGGGGAGGGAAAATCTCTCAGCCAGAAAAATATCATGGCACAAAGTGGGGATAACCCTGCTGAGGCTTCGGTGCCTCAAATATTGGAAGAAGAAGTCACCCCCTGTGAGTGGCTGACTGAGGTGCCATCCGTTGAGGAAGTACTGAAGGCAATCCAGAGCCTGAGACCAGGAAAGGCACCGGGCAGAGATGATCTCCCAAGCGAAATGCTGTGGGAGGGTGGTGCTTGTGCACAGATTGCCCTATATGACATCATAACAACAGTCTGGACCGCTGGACGGGCTCCGCAGGATTGGAAGGATGCCCTGGTGGTCCCCCTCTTTAAGAAGGGAGACCGCACAGACTGTAACAACTACAGGGGCATCTCACTCCTCAGTGTGCCGGGAAAGATCCTGGCAAGGATTATTCAACATCGCCTTGCTAGGCACGCTGAGGAGAGGCTTGCGGAACCCCAATGCGGTTTCAGGAAAGGGTGGTCCTGTATAGATGCCATATTTTCTGTCCGTCTGCTACAGCAGAGGTGTAGGGAATTCCAACAAGACCTACATCTCTATTTTATTGACTTGGTCAAGGCCTATGATACCATCAGTAGGCCTGGGCTCTGGGTTGGTCTTCATGCTTTCGGAGTCCCTGACCCTCTGCTCACGATCATTAAGGACCTTCATGATGGTGAGCGGGCCCGGGTAAAACTACGTGGCCGGGAGTCGGAGCCTTTCTCTGTACACCTTGGGGTGCGACAGGGATGTCCTCTGGCTCCCACATTATTTAACATCTATTTCGACTGCGTAGTTCGTGACGCCTTCAATAGCTGTACTGGGGGAATTTCCATTTGGTACAGATATAATGGGAGGCTGATCGACGCCCGGGTGCGATCAAGGGATGGCTCCCTATTGGTCAACCACGTTATGTATGCCGATGATTTGGTAATAGCTGCTCATTCAGAAGAGGAGTTGGAGACGCTGCTGCTGAGACTGGAGCGTGCCACTAAGAGGTGGGGCCTTACCATCAGCCCCACCAAAACTAAGCACCTGCCTGGGTATTTTGTACCATCGGACACTCCACCCCAACAACTCCCAATTGGTGATGGGGCAGTTGTGGAGAGAGTGGAGAGTTTCCCATACCTGGGCAGTGTGCTTATGACCGGCTCCAGTTTGTCAGCAGAGGTCTCACTCCGAATCAGTCGAGCGGCAATATCTTTTCATCGGTTGCGTAACGCTGTGTGGAAGCTACCTGGTCTGTCGCTCCGCACGAAGCTTCAGGTCTTCTGGGCCACGGTCATTCCCTCCCTTCTCTACGCTTGCGAAACGTGGACCCCCCTAATGGAGCATCTTCGCCGGTTGAAAACATTTAGGCTGGCCTGCCTACGATCCATCTTGGGTTTAACCAGGCTGGATTGTGTGAGGAGCTCACAAATCCTTGAAAGATCTGGGCAAAGTCCCATCGGTGAGCTCCTCCGGCAGGCAAGGCTGCGTTGGCTGGGTCATGTAGCCCGCATGCCCAGCCACCGCATGCCTAAACAGCTTTTGTTCAGCCGGATCGAGGGGGCTAAACGGGCGCGGCACGGGCTAGAGAAGAGATGGAGTGATGTGGTGCAGGAGGACGTGGAGCTGAGTGGACTTGCCGATGACTGGTACCAGGTGTCAAGATCGGCCTTAGTGGAGGAGGCTCGTGAAGGACGCTACTGGGCAGTTGGAGGCAGTCGCCCTCCAACATCAAAGGAGGGCGGAGGAGCGACGCTCACAACAATGAGCGGAGCGCCGGGTGGCTAAAGCACAGCAAGTTGGTACAATAGGGGGCACAGGTGGTGCATCAGCCAGTCATCTCGGTCATCTTGGTCAGTCGACCCGTGGCACCCGTGACCTCCTGTCAGCGGGCGTTCGACACTTCACATGGCCTCAAGGTGCACTTGGCCTGGCACAAGCGTCGTGGTGACGTCACCGCCAATTAGTGGCGAATGGCGGTTGTTGTTGTTGTGTAAGTGTGTGTGAACGTGTGTGTGTGAACGTGTGTGTGTACGTGTGTGTGCGTACGTGTGTGTGCGAACGTGTGTGTGTGTACGTGTGTGTGTGTACGTGTGTGTGTGAACGTGTGTGTGTGTAAGTGTGTGTGAACGTGTGTGTGAACGTGTGTGTGCGTACGTGTGTGTGCGTACGTGTGTGTGCGTACGTGTGTGTGCGTACGTGTGTGTGTGTACGTGTGTGTGTGAACGTGTGTGTGTGTACGTGTGTGTGTGTGAGCGTGTGTGTGTGTGTACGTGTGTGTGTGAACGTGTGCATGTGTACGTGTGCGTGTGTACGTGTGCGTGTGAACGTGTGTGTGTGTGTACGTGTGTGTGTGTACGTGTGTGTGTGAACGTGTGTGTGTGTGTGAACGTGTGTGTGTGTACGTGTGTGTGTGAACGTGTGTGTGTGTACGTGTGTGTGTGTACGTGTGTGTGTGTACGTGTGTGTGTATGTGTGTGTGTGTACGTGTGTGTACGTGTGTGTGTGAACGTGTGTGTATGTACGTGTGTGTACGTGTGTGTGTGTACGTGTGTGTGTGTACGTGTGTGTGTGAACGTGTGTGTGTACGTGTGTGTGTGTACGTGTGTGTGTACGTGTGTGTGTGTACGTGTGTGTGTGTACGTGTGAACGTGTGCGTGTGTGCGTGTGTACGTGTGTGTGTGTGAACGTGTGTGTGTGTACGTGTGTGTACGTGTGTGTGTACGTGTGTGTGTGTACGTGTGTGTGAACGTGTGTGTGTGTACGTGTGTGTGTGTTAGTGTGCGTGTGTACGTGTGCGTGTGTACGTGTGTGTGTGTACGTGTGTGTGTGTACGTGTGTGTACGTGTGTGTGTGTACGTGTGTGTGAACGTGTGTGTGTGTACGTGTGTGTGTGTTAGTGTGCGTGTGTACGTGTGCGTGTGTACGTGTGTGTGTACGTGTGTGTGTGAACGTGTGTGTGTGTACGTGTGTGTGTTTACGTGTGTGTGTGTGTGTACGTGTGTGTGTGCAGAGATTGTTTCTGGATCCGTACTCGTCCTCCGAAGACAGCGACAATGACGACAACTTCCCAAACACACAGACTCAGTGACACACACACAGACACACACACACAGACTCGGTGACACACACACAGACACACACACAGACACACACACAGACACACACACAGACACACACACAGACACACACACAGACACACACACAGACACACACAGACACACACACAGACACACACAGACACACACAGACTCAGTGACACACACACAGACACACACAGACTCAGTGACACACACACAGACACACACAGACACACACACAGACACACACAGACTCAGTGACACACACACAGACACACACACGTACACACACACAGACTCAGTGACACACACACAGACTCAGTGACACACACACAGACACACACACAGACACACAGACACACACAGACTCAGTGACACACACACAGACTCAGTGACAACAAAGATCCCTTATATAGCCTTAACAGACTGTAGGGGCAAGTGCTGTTAGCGAGCACCTATGAAGGCCAGCACGGCACACGAGGGGGTGGGTGGCCAGCACCACGCCCGACCGCCTTTGTCTCCCTAGTGGTGATGTTTACACACCGCACCAGGTACTCATTTGAGGCTGAGTCGACCTAGGGGAGGCCCAGGACCGGTTCAGATAATCGTCACTGGTGTTGGCCGTGAGCGGGAATCGAACTCGGGTCACCGGGTTCATAGCGCAGCGCGCTAACCGCTACACTATCGCTCCGTGTCGCTGTGTGTGTCGCTGTGTGTGTCTGTGTGTGTCTGTGTGTGTGTCACTCAGTGACACACACACAGACACACACACAGACACAGTGACACACACACAGACTCACACACAGACACACACACAGACTCAGTGACAAACACACAGACTCAGTGACACGCACACAGACACACAGACACAGTGACACACACACAGACACACACACAGACACACACACAGACTCAGTGACACACACACAGACACACACACAGACTCAGTGACACACACACAGGCACACACACAGACTCAGTGACACACACACAGACTCAGTGACACACACACAGACACACACAGACACACACACAGACACACTCACAGACACATAGACACACACGGAGACACACACAGACATACACAGAGACACACACATAGACACACAGACACACACAGAGACACACGCACAGACACACACAGAGACACATAGACACACACAGAGACACACAGACACACACACAGACTCAGTGACACACACAGACACACACAGACACATAGACACACACAGACACACTCACAGACACACACACACACACAGACACACACAGACACACAGCTGAAGTGGGCTACTCAAGCTGCTCGCTCTGCTTTGGGTGTCGCCCGTCGATTTGGAAGTAATCCCGCGGCAACGCCGCCTCAAGAGAACGACGACCCACAAAAGGGTTTTGAAGTTATATCCGTTGACTCGTGAACCGAATAAATCCCGTGTTCCTCGTTGAGTCTCGTCATCGTTTTTATTTTCTTACCTATAAACGACACTTTTTACAGGTAGGAACAATGTCCCACACTGCTGCCCACCAGGGATTATTTGTCTGTCTGTCTGCCGTGGATAAATAAATATATAATATAGACAGCTCTCTGATTGGTGGAGACCTACTGCCGGGTACGGAGAGGGGAGGGGCCTAAGGAAGGGGGGGTCAGAGGAGGGGCCTGAGGGGGGGGGGGGTCAGGGGAGGGGCCTAAAGATATGGGGGGGGTCAGGGGAGGGGCCTAAGGGACGGGGGGTCAGGGGAGGGGCCTAAGGGAGGGGGGGTCAGGGGAGGGGCCTAAGGGAGGGGGGGTCAGGGGAGGGGCCTAAGGATATGGGGGGGTCAGGGGAGGGGCCTAAGGGACGGGGGGTCAGGGGAGGGGCCTGAGGGGGGGGTCAGGGGAGGGGCCTGAGGGAGGGGGAGGGGCCGATAGTGAAGGGGGCTGTCTGCCTGGCTGGCTGCCTGGCTACCTCAAGTCACGTGATCTTGTACACAGGGAGAGGAACAGCAGGTTCCACACTGCCCACCAGGGATTATGTGTCTGTCTGTCGTGCACGAATGCGCTGTCCAACCAAGTTCCGACCTGCACACTGCGAAGGAACATGTTTTTTTCCGTGTGTCTGTCTGTCCGTCCGTCTGTCTCCGTGTGGACGCTAGACTTGCGAAGGGTTTGGCTCGCGAGCCGTGGAGTTGACGTTGACGACGAGTCGCTGGTTCCACGCCGCAAGCCCCGCGGTGAGCCGGCGCTGTTCCGCTTTCCCATCCGGAAACTTGAAAGTAGTTAAATTAACAGTTTGGTGCCGTTATTTCGCATCGTTTAAAAAACACGTTCCTTCGGAGTGGGCAGGTAGGAACTTGGTTGGACAGCGCATTCGTGCACGACAGACAAATAATCCCTGGTGGGCAAGTGTGGAACGTGCTGTTCCTCTACCTGTGTACAAGATCACGTGACTCTATGTAGCCAGGCAGCCAGCCCCCTTCACTATCGGCCCCTCCCCCTTGCTTAGGCCCCTCCCCTTAACCCCCCCTCCCTTAGGTCCCTCCCCCCTTAGGCCCCTCCCCCCTTAGACCCCTCCCCTGACCACCCCCCCATATCCTTAGGCCCCTCTCCTGACTCCCCCCTTCCCTTAGGCCCCTCCCCTGACCCCCCCCTCAGGCCCCTCTCCTGACTCCCCCCTCCCTTAGGCCCCTCCCCTCTCCGTACCCGGCAGTAGGTCTCCACCAATCAAAGAGCTGTCTGTATTATATATTTATTTATGCACGACAGACAGACAGACAAATAATCCCTGGTGGGCAGTGTGGAACATTGTGTCCCTGCCTGTGTATTTCCTTGCGCCACTCAAGCTGCCCGGGGGTTGCCCCGAGCGGGGAGCTCACACGGCCGAATCGAACGAAGAACGCCACTTGACCGACTCGGAACGAGACGGTTCCGGGGCCAAACCAGAGCCGGTCTCGAACGCACCGCCCAGACACGGAGGGTGACACTCCCCCTCCACCACTCTAGCCATGACTGCCCCACGGTGGCTAGGAGATGTTGACTACCTCGCCTGGTGCGCAGGAGGTCGTGGGTTCGATCCAGACCATGGCTACGCCTGCTGCTGTATGTTTGGAGTTTGTGGTGTCTCTCTCATCATCAAGGTGGCTATGAGATGTTGACTACCTTGCCTGGTGCGCAGGAGGTCTGTGTCTCTCTCTCTCATCATCACGGTGGCTAGGAGATGTTGACTACCTCGCCTGGTGCGCAGGAGGTCGTGGGTTCGATCGAGACCCTGATGATGCCTGCTGCTGTATATTTGGAGTTTGCGTGTCTCTCTCTCTCTCATCATCACGGTGGCTAGGAGATGTTGACTACCTCGCCTGGTGCGCAGGAGGTCGTGGGTTCGATCGAGACCCTGACGATGCCTGCTGCTGTATATTTGGAGTCTGCGTGTCTATCATCACGGTGACTATGAGATGTTAACTACCTCGCCGGGTGTACAGGAGGTCGTGAGTTCCATCACGACCCTGATGATGCCTGCTGCTGTATACTTGGAGTTTGCGGTGTTTCTCTCATCATCACGGTGGCTAGGAGATGTTGACTACCTCGCCTGGTGCGCAGGAGGTCGTGGGTTCGATCCAGACCATGACAATGCCTGCTGCTGTATATTTGGAGTTTGCGTGTCTCTCTCTCATCATCACGGTGGCTAGGAGATGTTAACTACCTCGCCAGGTGTACAGGAGGTCGTGAGTTCCATCCCGACAGGCTAAAATAACCCCTGCCCCGATTAAACCCGGGTATAGTTTGGCCCAGTCCAGAGTATACCCGGGGGGGGGGGGGGATGAAGTCTCCAAGGCTAAACTAGACCCCCTGGGGGTTTAAACTCGACTGGGCCAGACCATACTGCTCCTGGCCAGACTATGCCCATGTGAAAGTTCACAGGCAATTATCCAGACAGAGAACAGGCGACAACGAACTTCAATCGATATCTAAAACGCGTACGCGTGGAAGTAAGAATCTAAATTTGATCAATTGAAGCATTTTTAGGGTTCAGGGGTTATTATTAAAGTTTTTTTCTGGTTGAAGCAGTCAAAGTCGATGTGTTTACAGTTTAAAATAAAATGTTGGAAAAATTTAGTAATTCACGTGTATATCGCTCTAACGCCATTACTATCACGGGGGTATGATTTGGTCTAGAGGGGCATCATTTGGCCTAGCCAATAATATTCCCGGCTATAATCTCGCCTAGGCCGTTTAGACCCCGGGTATACTACACCTGTGGGTATACTACGGCCTGTGGGTATACTACGGCATTTGGGTATACTCCGGCCTCTTACACCGGGTAAAGTCTCGTAAATGGAATGACCATTGTCAGCCGTGATTGATCTATGGCTGAATGAAAGCCTCCCCAGCTATCGTCATCTCTCAAGATCCCAACACAGGATTCTGTCACGTTGACAAAAGACAAATAGTTCACTGCAGTCACGAAAGCTTTCAATCAAAAGATGCACACATTTATTTAAAAGCAAACGGGCATGTGTGGATACTACCCTTTGACCTGTATCACAAGAACAACGGGTCTCACCTGAGTGATCTGTACAGGTTACTTCCAAAAACACAAACTTTGTCCTAACATCACTTATTCAATGTTTGACCCTTATAAATAAAATGTTGCATGTACACAAAATCAGTGTTCATTCTAAATTATTGACAAGACATTTTACATTTTAACAATGTAATTACTGCAGTGAAATATACTGCACCAGGTTAAGCTATTTCAAATAATTATGCACCGTCTGCTTAACAGTGGATGTAAAACATACTATTGTGTCATTCAAAACGAGTAGGCCATTGCATGCTTGCGTCTCGAGTCAAAATGTAGCAAATTCTCAACATTACCGACAAATTACACAACTGACATGAAACATCATCATCCCCCTACTGACAGGCTCTTGTTCACATACTCTTTGGTTCTTTCAGTAAAGTCATGTTGGTAGCAAAAATAATAGTAGATCAGAAAGTTTCGATCGTAACACAGGGATCTACCCAACTCACAGAAAACACAAAGACTGACCGCTCACTCTTACTCTGCAGGTTGAACCTAGGAACTGAGTGTTCAACTTCACATTATTGTCATTAAAGGCCAGTGACAATGGTGCATCTATTGGAGCGACATCGTCTCAAGCTTACACATCTACCGGGTCTCCATTTGACTTTGTGTTGTCTCGGAGGAAGTCCACCCACACCTCCACTTCCACAAACTGCTGGGAGTTGCCTCGCTCTGCCTCACAGTCAGAATTCTCCTCCTGCTTCACGTTGCCTCCATCGATGTGAAGGTCCCATTTTGGAGTTGAATCTTCATCTTCACATTTCACCATCACCTCTTCACATTCCAACTTCACCTCTTCATATTTCACCTCTTCATATTTCACCTCATTACCTTTAAAAGTGTCCAAGCTGGAATTTTCTTCTGGTTCTTGTTTGATGAGGGATGGGCTCATTGCAGCACTTTGACTTTCACAAGCTGATTTCAGACTCCACTCCTTGTGGATCTTCTGATGCTTGTGTGTTCTCTGGTGTACATGAAGATGTGCTGACTGTGCAAACGCCTTCCCGCACGGAGTGCACTTGAAGGGTTTCTCTCCCGTGTGTGTTCTCTGGTGTTCTACAAGATCAGATGAATGTGCAAACGCCTTCCCACAGACACTGCACTTGAAGGGTCTCTCTCCCGTGTGTGTTCTCTGGTGTGTTACGAGATGATGTAAAACAGAAAACACCTTCCCACACACACTGCACTTGAAGGGTTTCTCTCCCGTGTGTGTTCTCTGGTGTGTTACAAGATCAGATGAATGTGCAAACGCCTTCCCACACACACTGCACTTGAAGGGTTTCTCTCCTGTGTGTGTTCTCTGGTGTGTTACAAGATCAGATGAATGTGCAAACGCCTTCCCACACACACTGCACTTGAAGGGTCTCTCTCCCGTGTGTGTTCTCTGGTGTGTTACAAGATTACATGACTTTGAAAACGCCTTCCCACACACACTGCACTTGAAGGGTTTCTCTCCCGTGTGTGTTCTCTGGTGTTCTACAAGAGCAGATGAATGTGCAAACGCCTTCCCACACACACTGCACTTGAAGGGTTTCTCTCCCGTGTGTGTTCTCTGGTGTTCTACAAGAGCAGATGAATGTGCAAACGCCTTCCCACACACACCGCACTTGAAGGGTTTTTCTCCCGTGTGTGTTCTCTGGTGTGTTACAAGAGTAGATAACTGTGCAAACGCCTTCCCACACACGCTGCACTTGAAGGGTTTCTCTCCTGTGTGAGTTCTCTGGTGCCGTGTCAAGTTTGCAGTATGATCTGTGCTGTATGCACACTGGTCGCATCGATGCCTTTTTGCAACGAGCTGCGCCGAGTGCCTTTGCTCCATCAGACCAATTCTGCAGAGGAAGCAACAGCTGCAGACAGAAAAAAAGAATATCCACACCATCTACACGTCAGTATCGAGGCACAGCGGAATGCATATATACACAGTCACACGTGACTTACACGTCTATACTTATTCATAGATATTCATGATATAGTGAAAAAGTTTACCAAATTCATCACACGGGCTGTTATGGCACACAATGAGAGGGCGAATGGTCACAAACATGCCTGGAAGCTCTTGTATCTTCAAAATGAATGTTAACCCAAAACTCCGAGAACACAATTTCGGCTGTCAAGCTACAAAAGGAATATTTATGAAAGCTAAATTCAGCTGACATAGCAAAGGGTGTTGAAAATAATACTATTTGTGTTATGCAGAAATGCATAAATTAATGTTCAATCGCAACTTAGAGGTGTGAAGCCAGCCAGGCTCACGATGTCCTGATTGCTGAGATGAGCAGATCTGACTTCAGCTGCTGCACGTGTGTGCTGTGTCAACTTCTTGACTTTTTCCATTCTTATAAAGAGTTCCAGAGGAAACCAAAAACAAACTATTGTTGTGATATAACCTCCGTGTTCAATAGAGTTAATAGATTTTCTTGGTTCTGTCGGTAAAGTCACGTAGAAGGGAAATAATAAAATAATATAAAATAAAACATAATAAAATAATTCTCACGACGTTTCGGCCACAACGCAAGCAGCCGTCCTCAGGTGAAAACAGGTCTATCAGAAAACCAGGTCTGTCAGACCTGGTTTTCACCTGAGGACGGCTGCTTGCGTTGTGGCCGAAACGTCGTGAGAATTATTTTATTATGTTTTATTATTTTATTATTTCCCTTCTACGTGACTTTACCGAAAGAACCCAGAAGATGTAATATTGTTTTGATATAACGTGCGTGTTCAACAGAGTGAACAGACTTGACTCTGGCACACACACTGCCATGGTCAACAGCAGCAGGGGTTGTCCCCTCCACATTTAGAGTCAACATGAGCACGCGCTCAGCGTGTTTGACAGACATTGACACACGTAGTCTTGGTTCTAAAGTCACGTAGATAGCAAATACAAATAACAGATAATGGAAATAAACAAAGACCACTTGTGTTGCGGTCAAAACGTCGTGGGTTTTTTTTGCTTTATTTGCAATTTTTTTATTTAATTTAACATTTTTATCTGTTATTTCATTTTCTATCTCCGTGACTTTACAGAAAGAACCAAGAATATGAATTGTTGCAGTTACGAAAGTTTTAAGTCAAAACATTGAGACACACGCGTTGACAAAACCCCACCCACCCACCTTGTTGTTGTTGTGGGCAGGTAGCTTCTGTAAACAAGAGCGGTACAGCAGCTCAGGCGGGCTTGGGCTGGTAAAAAAACGAAAAAAAAAACTGCGTTAATATCTACAGTAAACCAAAGTGACAAAGTAGCGAGCCGCGTGAAGACAAATTAAACTTAAGGGAGGGAATTAAAGCAAACGCGACCAGGCGAGGGCAGGAGGCAAGGCCCCGCGTGTCTAGGCCCCGCGTTGTAAAGTTCCAACTTGGACATCGATTCACAAGCTGCTGCTGCTCTAGTGACATCCCTACGAGAGAGAGAGCGAGGCTCTAGCTTGGTAAACAACAACAACAACCACAACAACAACCACAACAACAACCGCAATGAAAATTTCTCACCTCGAATTTCAGTTCACGCGCGGACCTCCAGCTTCCTGTTACCTCGTGACGTCACGCGGCAGCAGATGACATGACGTCACTTCTGGGGTACAAGACCCTCCCCTCCCACAATGAGAGGCTACCCTAACTGAATAAATTAATAAATTATGTTGATGTTTGCGATCATCAACATTATCAATAAACATCATTTACACCATCATATACAACAACATCAACATCATCAGCAGCATCATCAGCATCAACAACAACAACATCAGCAGCAGCAACATCATCAGCAACATCATTAATAACATCATCTACACCATCATCAGCAACATCATCACCACCCCTAGCATCAGCAGCAACAACATCATCAGCAGCAGCATCAACAACAACATCATCAGCAACATCAACAACAACATCATCAGCATCAACAACAACAACATCAACAGCATCAACATCAACAGCATCAACATCAACAACAACATCATCAGCATCAACAACAACAGCATCAACATCAACAACAACATCATCAGCATCAACAACAACAACAGCATCAGCAACATCATCATCAGCAGCAAAAACAACAACATCATCAGCATCAACAACATCATCAACAACATCATCATCAGCATCGACAACAACAACATCAGCATCAACAACATCATCAACAACATCAGCAACATCAACAACAACATCAACAACAACAACATCATCAGCATCGACAACAACAACATCAGCATCAACAACATCATCAACAACATCAGCAACATCAACAACAACATCAACAACAACAACATCATCAGCATCAGCAACATCAACAACAACATCAGCAACACCGTCACCATCTAGAACAGAGGGGAGGGAAGACTGCGGCCTAGTCGGCCTCGGGCCATCCCGAGTTTTCCTAGCGGACCCGCCGCGCCCGGAGCGCCTCCCCCGGCAGGAGTCGGGATCGAATAACGGGTCCGCCGGGCGTGGTGAACACACACACACACAGTGTACACACACACACAGTGTACACACACACAGTGTACACATACAGTGTACACACACACACATTGTACACACACAGTGTACACACACACAGTGTACACACACTACACACACACAGTGTACACACACACATTGTACACACACACAGTGTACACACACACTGTACACACACAGTGTACACACACACAGTGTACACACACACACTGTACACACACACTGTACACACACACTGTACACACACACTGTACACACACACAGTGTACACACACAGTGTACACACACACACACATTGTACACACACAGTGTACACACACACAGTGTACACACACAGAGTGTACACACACACACATTGTACACACACACACACAGTGTACACACACACAGACAAACAGACACAGACACACAGACACACACAGTGTGTACACACACACAGTGTACACACAGACTCACAGTGTACACACACACAGACACACACACAGAGTGTACACACACACACAGTGCACACACAGACACACATACACAGTGTACACACAGACACACAGTGTACACACAGACACACAGTGTACACACACACACAGACACACACAGTGTGTACACACAGTGTACACACACACACAGACACACAGTGTGTACACACAGACACTCCAACACACACACACAGTGTACACACAGACACACACACACACACAGACACACACAGTGTGTACACACAGACACTCCAACACACAACCGGTTAGTGCTGCTCCAGTGACAGATTGGCACGGTATGTCACGTGATAAACCTTGCGAATTGGCTGTCGGCTGATGGCCGGTTTAACGACACGCAAACATTCAAACTTAATTTGGAGTTGGAGTTTGTGTCTCTCTCTCATCATCACGGTGGCTAGGAGATGTTAACTCCCTCGCCTGGTATGCAGGAGGTCGTGGGTTTGATCCCGATACTGAAGATTCTTGCTGTATATTTGGAGTTTGTGTGTCTCTCTCATCATCATCACGGTGGCTAGGAGATGTTAACTACCTCGCCTGGTATGCAGGAGGTCGTGGGTTTGATCCCGATACTGAAGATTCTTGCTGTATATTTGGAGTTTGTGTGTCTCTCTCATCATCATCACGGTGGCTAGGAGATGTTAACTACCTCGCCTGGTATGCAGGAGGTCGTGGGTTCGATCCCGGCCCTGGCGACGCCTACTGTTGTATATTTGGAGTCTGCGTGTCTCTCTCTCTCTCATCATCAGTGAGTGGGTGAGTGGGTGGGAGAGTGTGTGAGCGAGTGGGTGTGTGGGTGAGTGGGTGGGTGAGTGTGTGAGCAGGTGAGTGGGTGGGTGAGTGTGTGAGCGAGTGTGTGTGCGGGTGAGTGTGCGGGTGAGTGTGCGGGTGAGTGTGCGGGTGAGTGTGCGGGTGAGTGTGCGGGTGAGTGTGTGAGGTGAGTGTGTGAGGTGAGTGAGTGAGCGAGTGGGTGTGCGGGTGAGTGGGTGGGTGAGTGGGTGGGTGAGTGTGTGAGCGAGTGTGTGAGCGAGTGGGTGTGCGGGTGGGTGAGTGGGTGGGTGTGTGAGCGAGTGGGTGGGTGGGTGAGTGTGTGAGCGAGGGGGTGTGCGGGTGAGTGGGTGGGTGAGTGTGTGAGCGAGTGGGTGTGCGGGTGAGTGGGTGGGTGAGTGTGTGAGGTGAGTGTGTGAGCGAGTGGGTGTGCGGGTGAGTGGGTGGGTGAGTGTGTGAGCGAGTGGGTGTGCGGGTGAGTGGGTGGGTGAGTGTGTGAGCGAGTGGGTGTGCGGGTGAGTGGGTGGGTGAGTGTGTGAGCGAGTGGGTGGGTGAGTGTGTGAGGTGAGTGTGTGAGCGAGTGGGTGTGCGGGTGAGTGGGTGGGTGAGTGTGTGAGGTGAGTGTGTGAGCGAGTGGGTGTGCGGGTGAGTGGGTGGGTGAGTGTGTGAGCGAGTGGGTGTGCGGGTGAGTGGGTGGGTGAGTGTGTGAGCGAGTGGGTGGGTGAGTGTGTGAGGTGAGTGTGTGAGCGACTGGGTGTGCGGGTGAGTGGGTGGGTGAGTGTGTGAGTGACTGGCTGTGTGAGGTGCGTGGATGGGTCAGTGAGTGGATGAGTGAGGAGGGGTACCAGGTCGTCTACTGGGGGTGAGGGGTCATTATACAGGGCGGTTCAAAGGTCAAGACACAGTTTCTTGGGTTTCTATTTTATTGTGATTTTCCGAGTTTACAAAGGTAGCTCTCTCTCCATCCGTCTCTCCACTCTCTCTTCCTCTCTCCACTGCTGGGCCTGTAGGCTTGGCCCGAGCGAGTTCCCGCCTTTTCACGAGTTGATTCCGCCCCCCGCCGTGGCTTTGTCGGCACGAGGCTTCTGCGCCGGTGAGTGTCAAGGGCTCCAACGGGCCCCAAGCCGCTGCCCCGTCGTCACCGCCGCCGTGGACAAAGCGCCGATGCTCGACATCATGAGCTGCGTGGAGAGGGACCTGCTGGACCTCGTGTTGCGCACGGGCTACAACATCGTCCAGGAGAACGGACAGAGGAAGCTGGGACCGCCGCCCGACTGGCAGGGCCCCCCTCCCGCCCGCGGCTGCGAGGTGTTCCTGGCGAGGATCCCGCGCGACCTGTACGAGGACGAGCTGGTGCCCGTGCTGGAGGCGGTGGGGCGGCTGTACCAGCTGCGCCTCATGATGACGTACCACGGAGAGAACCGCGGCTACGCCTTCGCCACCTTCGCGACGCGCTCGCAAGCCGCGGACGCCGTCAGGAGACTCCACAAGTCGGAGATCCGCCCGGGGCAACGGATCGCGGTTCACGTGAGCGTCGACAATCGCCGCCTCTTCTTGGCGGGGCTGCCGAAGGTTAGGACGCGGGCCGAGGTGATGGCGGCAATGAGCGACGTCACGGAGGGCGTCGTGGACGTCCAGATGCGCTTCTGTCGCCACGACAGGAGCCACAGCCGAGGCTTCGCGTTCGTCGAATACGAGAGCCACCGCGCGGCCTGCATGGCCCGCAGGGTGCTGCTGCCGTACTCCTTCCGGCTGTGGGGCCGAGACATCCACGTGGACTGGGCCATCCCGCAGCGAGACCCGGGGGCGGCGGCTGCTGCTGCTGCTGCCGCGGCGGTGGTGGTGGTGGCAACGGAAGACGACGAGGAAGGGGGGGAGGAGGCGGTGGCAACTGAAGATGAGGAGGGGGGGGGGGAGGAGGCGGTGGAGGAGGAGGTGGAGGAGGTGGGGGAGGAGGAGGTGGGGGAGGAGGAGGCAATGGAAGACGAGGAGGAGGTGGCGGCAGTCCCAGGCCTCCCGCCGCCGGAGTGCGCCGTCTCCGACAAGGCCCCGCACAACCTGTTTGTGGGCTGGGCGGCGCACACGCTGCTCTGGCGGGCACCTCACCACCCGTGGCCCACGCCAATCGGTCTGGACGAGCTGCCGGAGACGGCCGTCTTGTCGTGGGAGACGCGTTTGCAGGCGCTGCTACGGAGCGCCGGCGTGGGCCACGCGACCTTCGAACTGCACGCTCACTCGGAGCCCGGCAGGCCCATGGGCCTCTTGTACAAGGTCTCCGTTCCCGGGATGATGCGGGAAGGCAGCGGCTTCTTCCCCGCGGTGCTGAGCTCCAGCGCGGAAGGAGCTCGCGAAGTGGCCAGCGGCCTTCTCTACGAAATCCTCGGCGACGCCAACCCCCTGAGGGTGGGCCCGGTCCCCGCCGCCACGCTGCCTCCCGGCTGCCCCGTCCGGAACCTCCCGGCGTATCCCGGCGACTTCCCCGCGCCCCGGCAGCCGGTCGCCGCGCGCCTGCCGACGAGCGGCACGCACCCGTAGTGCCGCGTGGCCGTCGCGGCGGCGTTCGTCAGGCCGCGGACGGCATCCCACCGCTCGGCGTTCGCTCTGAAGCTCACGTCCGCTCTGCCGTGTTCACCGTCAAACCGCAAGTTGCCCGCCCGCTCACTCGACGTGCTCACGTTGATCGGTTGTTGCCTCTGTGGCCGTACCCGTGAATCCCTTCCCAGGCCAGCGGGCGTGACCCCGTGACCTCGCCAGGTGTGACCCCGTGACGTCACCAGGCGTGACCCCGTGACCCCCCCAGGTGTGACCCCGTGACATCACCAGGTGTGACCCCGTGACGTCACCAGGCGTGACCCCGTGACCCCGCCAGGTGTGACCCCGTGACATCACCAGGCGTGACCCCGTGACGTCACCAGGCGTGACCCCGTGACCTCGCCAGGTGTGACCCCGTGACCTCGCCAGGCGTGACCCCGTGACGTCACCAGGTGTGACCCCGTGACGTCACCAGGTGTGACCCCGTGACCCCGCCAGGCGTGACCCTGTCATTACACTTTAATGAAAACCGACAACTGAATCCGTAAAAAAAAAATGATTTCAGGTGTTTGACGCGTCAACGCCATTTCGTTTTGAAAATGTCGGGGAGAAAAAAATATTTTTTTCACATCGCATTTTGATTCATCAAATAGAAAAACCCACTCACCCACCCACACACTCGCTCACCCACTCAAACACCCACTAATCCACCCACCCACACACTCGCTCACCCACTCACACACCCACTAACCCACCCACCCACACACTCGCTCACCCACTCACCCACCCACACACTCGCTCACCCACTCACACACCCACTCACTCGCTCACCCACTCACCCACCCACTCACTCGCTCACCCACTCACCCACCCACACACTCGCTCACCCACTCACCTCACACACTCACCTCACCCACTCACCTCACACACCCACTCGCTCACTCACCTGTTCACACACACACTCACCCACTCATCTGTTCACACACTCACCCACTCACGTAGCGACTTTGCTACACACGGAGATGTCCGTGCACCGCCTCGTTTGCACAGCCTCTATCCCTGTGCCACGTGTAGTTCGTGCACACACAGCTGTTAAAGAGTTTGATGTTTTATCGATTTACAATTTACGTGTGTTTTTTCCCCGTAATGGTTTTTTGTTAATGTTTTAGCGGAAATAAAGTCCTGAAAAGTCTCTTCCTCTCTCTCTCGACTCTCTCGGCCAAGTATCTGCCACTGATGGTTGTGAGTGTCGCATGCTTGGGACCCGTCTTCCCCTCCTCTGCGGATTTAATTTGATGTGCTGATTCCGTTTAGAACAGGTCCCTGCGGGGTGGGCTGGTAGGAACGAACAAATGAATGGCTATAATAAAATGAAATGGCGGGGGTACGATACGAAGGGAGAGTTTGAGGCCTAGTTCTAGGCTTTAGGCCTAGCTGTAGGCTTTAGGCCGCTGTGAGTTAATTTGTAATTTAAATGTTTTCATTAAAAGCTATCTCAGGGAATTATAAGGGAATGTTACACTTGTTTAGCCAGGAAAGCCTCACTGAGTCTAAAGGTTTTTGTAGGGTCCTGCCAAGTGTTTGCAGTAGGGGGCGATGTTGCTACACCTAATCGGACATCGGACGGACGATATAATCTATTGTAGGCTGGTTCACTTCGTTCCTACCAGTATAAAGGATTTAAATAACCTATAACTATAGGGTGACACCTGTCGGCCTGGAGTGGTGATTACGGTCATGGGTGCATTACGCAATGCCTCATTATATGGGGGGTGGGGGGGCGTATCTGGGGTGAAGATGAAGGCGGAGTCGGTCAAGAAGCTCCTCTGGGAAGCGGCTGGAGGGTTCTGGAAAGGGGGCGTGGCCAGAGGTGGCGCTTGGCGGATATGAGGGATGATGGACCGGCGGTTCGTGCCGCCGTGGGTGCTGGCTGCGTCGCTGCTCGCCGGCATCATCTCTTCGTGGCCGACCTCGTGACGGATATTCGGCAGGACGGGCAGCTGGCGTGGCGAGGCCGGAGATGGGGCTGCGTGTCAGGATCGCCAGTGTGCAGCCGCGTTACGCGAGAGAGTGTGCTCTCAATAAGTCGCCCGCTGCACATTTGTGAAAACAACAACAACAACACGACGACGACAACAACAACAACAACAACAAAGAGGTACCTCGCCATTCTTTTGCTGCTTCAGAGTTAACTTTTATTACCCTTTAGCTTTTTTATTCGGTAAAGTCACGTCGGCGAAACATTAAAACAAATCGAATGACGACGTTTCGGGCGCAACACAAGCGACCCTCTTAAGGTGGGGGCAACAAAAAAGGACGCAAACTCCTTAGGCCTCGCCCCGGGGCCTACTCCTTAGGCCTTGCCCCAGGGCCTACTCCTTAGGCCTCGCCCGTGGCCACGCCTGCGGCCTCAGAGAAGTACGGATGGAAGAGGGCGACAGACGCAGAGATGCGCTTGCGGGGGCTGAAGGTCAGCAGCTCCTGCGGGAGGCACGGCCGTGCGTGCGGAGGGCGTGGAGAGACACAGAGAGACACAGAGAGACACAGAGAGACACACAGAGACACAGAGACACAGAGAGACACAGAGACACAGAGAGACACAGAGAGACACAGACAGAGAGACACAGAGAGACACACAGAGACACAGAGAGACACAGAGACACAGAGAGACACAGACACACAGAGAGACACAGACACACAGAGAGACACAGAGAGACACAGAGAGACACAGAGAGACACACAGAGACGAGAGGCGATGCGTTATTGCCCGCTCAACGGTAATCCCCGTCGAAGCGCGACAATTGCCGTCGCGTACAATCCGCCCGCGTCTCACCAGCAGCAGCGCCATCGCCACATTCTCGTTGCCCGGCGCGACCTCCAGCCCCATCTCCGGCGTGGAGTCGACCAGGGCCCGCGGGGCAGCGTGGAGACCGTAGGAGGAGTGGCGACCACCGAGCTGAGTTTGCGCGGCAAAGTCGCCGTGCGGCAGGGAGGCTCCGAGCAGCCACTCCTCCAGGCTCGGCACGCCCAGCAGACTGGGACATGGGGGACACGGGGGGAGGGGGGGGGTAAGGGGGGGGTAGGGGGGAGGGTAAGAGGGGGGGTAAGGGGGGGGTAGCGGCGGAGGTGACGGTGAGAATTCGGCTGTTGACTATCAACCCACTTTCATCAATGATTGCGCAACGGAGTGGCTGTTGTGGAATTTACATCAACAGCCAAATACTCCTGCCCCCCCCTCCTCCTTCTTCTCCTCCCCCTTCCCCCTCCCCCCCCCTCCTTCCCCCTTCTCCCTCCTCCTCCCCCTTCCCCCTCCTCCTCCTCCCCCCCCTTCTTCTCCTCCCCCTTCCCCCCCCTCCTCCCCCTCCCTCCTCCCCCTCCTCCCCCTTCCCTCTCCCCCTCCCCCCACCTCCCCCCCCCCTCCCCCACCCCACGTTGCTCTCCGCTAACAAATGAGATGGCGTCTATTGGCCCCCGCGCCGCTCCCCACGGCACGCTCGCCACGAGCTACTCACCCGAATATCTTCGTCAGCTGATCGACATCGGAGCCTCCGGGGAAGAGAGGCCTGCGTTGAGGGGAGACAAGGAGGTCACCTGATGCGACGTCGCTTAGAACCTTTTTGCTTCTTTCGGTAAAGTCACGTAGAAGGGAAATCATAAAATAATAAAACGCAATAAAATACAATTCTCACGACGTTTCGGCCACAACGCAAGCAGCCGTCCTCGGGTGAAGAGCAAGTCTGTCGGAAAGACGGCGTCTGAATGAGCACCACCAGGCTTGTCAGCGTATATATTTAAATATATACTTAAATACTTAAATATACGCTGCCAAGCCTGGTGGTGTTCAGAAGAACAGGTCTGTCGGAAAGACACATCATCATAATAACAACAACACCAATTCAATGGGGGAGAGGTGGCATGGTGTTCGGTCGGACCCACGGGGGCACCTATCCTGGCACGGGCGCCATGGCGACGCCACCCTGCCAGGCCTGTGGTGACATTGCGTGCGGGAGAGGTGGGTGGGTGGCTGTGTGGGTGGTTTGGTGGGTGGGTGGATTGATAGGTGGGTGGCTGTGTGGCTGGGTGGGTGGTTTTGTGGATTGGTGGGTGGGTTGATAGGTGGGTGGGTGTGTGGGTGGGTGGGTGTGTGGGTGGGTGGTGAGTGAGTGGGTGGGTGGGTGGGTGGTTTGGTGGGTGGGTTGATAGGTGGGTGGGTGTGTGGGTGGCTGGGTGGTTTGGTGGATTGGTGGGTGGGTGGGTTGATAGGTGGGTGGGTGGGTGGTTTGGTGGGTTGATAGGTGGGTGGGTGTGTGGGTTGGTGGGTGGCTGGGTGGGTGGATTGGTGGGTGGGTGGGTGTGTGGGTGGCTGGGTGTGTGGTTTGGTGGGTGGGTTGCTAGGTGGGTGGGTGGGTTGCTAGGTGGGCGGGTGGGTTGCTAGGTGGGTGGGTGGGTTGCTAGGTGGGTGGGTGGGTTGCTAGGTGGGCGGGTGGGTTGCTAGGTGGGTGGGTGGGTTGCTAGGTGGGTGGGTTGCTAGGTGGGTGGGTGGGTTGCTAGGTGGGTGGGTTGCTAGGTGGGTGGGTGGGTTGCTAGGTGGGTGGGTTGCTAGGTGGGTGGGTTGCTAGGTGTGTGGGTGTGCGGGTGGCGGTGCTCAAGGAGCACCTGCGTGTAAACATCTCAGCAAAGATGCAGCCGACGCTCCACAGGTCGGCGGCCGGGCCGCAGGTCACCCGCAGCAGCAGCTCCGGGGCGCGGTACCACGACGGGGACACCTACAGCAGCGGCACACACAAAGACAAAGATCCCCCGTGTAGCCTTCACACACCGTAGGGGCAAGTGCCCTTAGCGAGTAGCAGCGCCTATGACGGCCGGCACACGAGGGGGTGGGTGGCCAGCACCGCACCCGGCCGCCTTTGTCTACCCGGTGGCGATGTTTACCGCGCACCGCACCGGGTACTCTTTTGAGGCTGAGTCAACCTAGGGGAGGCCCGGGACCGGTTAAGATAATCGTCGCCGGTGTTGGCCGGAAGACAGATTCAGACGCTGTCTCCTCGACAGACCTGGTCTTCACCTGAGGACGGCTGCTTGCGTTGTGGCCGAAACGTCGTGAGAATTATTTTATTATGTTTTATTTTTATTATTTTATTACTTCCCTTCTACGTGACGACTTTACCGAAAGAACCAAGAAGACCTCTCTCTCTCACTCTCTCTACTCACCGCCGGGGTGAGAGCCGTGCTCGCGCCGTCCAAGAGGAAGCGTCCGAGCCCCCAGCCGGCGAGCTTGACGCGCCCCGAGGCCGTCACCAGGACGCTGCGTGGCGTGAGCTCGCGGTGCTCCAGGCCGTGGCCGTGCAGGTAGCGCAGCCCACACAGCAGCTGGCGCGTCACCTCCTGGGCACGGCGCAAGGTCACGGCACAAGGTCACGGCGCAAGGTCACGGCACAAGGTCACGGCGCAAGGTCACAGCACAAGGTCACGGCACAAGGGCACGGCACAAGGTCACGGCGCAAGGTCACGGCACAAGGTCACGGCGCAAGGGCACGGCACAAGGTCACGACACAAGGAGGGGGGGGGGGAGTGTAAACTCGTTAGCCGCTCCGAGGCTCGGCTGGCAACGTGCGTGCGAGATACACAGAGACTGGTAGACTCATAGAGACTCAGAGATACACAGAGACACACAGAGACTCATAGAGACTCATAGAGACTCAGAGACACACAGAGACTCATAGAGACTCATAGAGACACAGAGACACACAGAGACTCATAGAGACTCACAGAGACACACAGAGACCCATAGAGATACACAGAGACTCTGAGAGTGGTGTTGCCTTTTGGGGGTGGGGTAGGGAGTGACAGGGTGGGTGGTGGTGGTGCTGGCGGTGGCACCTTGATGTGGTGGGACGGTGTGTGGGGCGACTTCCCCAGGTAGGTGGACAGATCCTGGTCTACGAGCTCACAGACCACGGCGTGACGCGCGCCGCCCTCGTCACGAATATCCACAAAGACGTCCAGCAGCCTGGGGCAGGCCGGTCGGGGGTCGGAGACATCAGAGCAAGAGAGCGCAGAAGTCATCTCGGTTTGACGACGACGACGACGACGATCTGTCTCCTAATCTTTTCAAGACACGATGACCGTGGACAATTGGAGGATGGAGGCTGACGTGGCGACGATTGCGAGGGATCGTGACGCGGCGCGAGGGGTGGGAGAGACACCCACCTCACCACGTTGGGGTGCTCCAACTCCATCCACGGTGGAGATGGCGACAACGTAAGGCGAGTGACACTAAGACACGATGACCGTGGAGGATTGGAGGCTGACGCGGCGACGATTGCGAGGGATTGTGACGCGGCGCGAGGGGTGGGAGAGACACCCACCTCACCACGTTGGGGTGCTCCAGCTTCGTGAGCAGCTGTAGCTGCAGCAGCTGCCAGGCATCTTCCTCCGGGCCCCCGCCTGTCTGCAGGCGCAGGCCCTTGAGCAGCACCACAAAGCGGCCCTGGTCCCGGAGGTCGCGAGCCTTCAAAGTCGTCGCGGCCCCGTAGACCCCAGCGCCCAACTCGGCCACGGACTCGTACTGCTGCTCCATCCCCGCCGCCCCCAAACGCTTCGAACGCAGACGCCGCCGGTCACGTGGATGTCCTCTGCTGCCGGAAGGACGCCGCCGCTAGCAGCAGCAGCAGCAGCGATCACACAGAGACGCAAGAGAGATAGAGAGAGAGAGAATTGTCACAGAGGGTCACAGATACACATAGAGGGTAAATGGGCGAGGTTAATGACTGTGGCTCATGCAGCTGCAATGGCTGCTTTGGGTATGCGGTTCAGACCTCCCCAGAGACCCTGGCTGACAGAGGTCTTCAGGCTGGCTGAGAAAAAGCGACAGGCCCACTCTCATAGTCTACGGCATTCCACGTCAGAGAATGAGGAGGCTTACCGCAGCCTTCGCTCGGAGGTTCTGAGAGCCGTGAGGCGCTGCAATGATGGGTGGTGGTCGCGGGTTTCTGAGGAGATGGAATCTGCCTCAGTAGCCCGTGATCAGACATCGCTGTTTAATTCCATCAAAAACGTAAATTGTAGTGCCACACCTATCACCGTAATTAGGGGAAAGAATGGTGATCCAATCTCAGATCCCCAGGAACAGGTTTGCAGATTTGCTGAGCATTTCTGTGAGGTCCTGGGGGAGGGGAAATCCCTCAGCAGGAAAACATCATGGCACAAAGTGGGGATGACAGTGCTGAGGCTGCGGTGCCTCAAATATTGGAAGAAGTCACCCCCTGTGAGTGACTGGCTGAGGTGCCATCTGTTGAGGAAGTCCTGAAGGAGATCCAGAGTCGAGACCAGGAAAGGCACCAGGCAGAGATGATCACCCAAGGGAAATTCTAGACAGACCAGCCTAAACATTTAGGCTGGCCTGTCTATGATCCATCTTAACCGGTTAGAAACATTTAGGCTGGCCTGTCTACGATCCATCCTCGGATAACCAGGCTGGATTGTGTGTGGAGCTCACAAATCCTTGAAAGATCTGGACAAAGTCCTATTGGTGAGCTCCTCCGGCAGGCAAGGCTGCGTTGGCTGGGTCATGTAACCCGCATGCCCAGCCACCGCATGCCTAAACAGATTTCGTTCGGCCCGTTTTTTTTGGTTTGCCATGTTTGTTGATGTACAGAGTTAGACTGATGGCCTTAATCTAAGTTGTCTTGTGGTTGTTGTTGTTTGACTTGCATCCTACTGGGATTTTTGCACATGGCGTTGGTGTAACGGTACTTTTTCTGCAATATTTTGGTCTTTTCTTAGATTTTCTGTTTGCACTTAGTCACATATTCACTTTAAGATGTTTTCTTGTTCATGTTTTTGTTTTTTGTTTGTTGCGGTTGCACCAGATTCAAGAGCCGAATGGCTCACAGGGCTACACGTAATACATGAACTTGAACTTGATAGAGGGGCGTCATGGTTGGGATCGAACCCACGACCTTCTGTAGACCAGGCGAGGTAGTTAACATCTCTACAGGGTCGCGATCGAACTCACGACCTCCTGTAGACCAGGCGAGGTAGTCAACATCTCTACAGGGACATGATGGAACCCACGACCTCCTGTAGACCAGGCGAGGTAGTCAATATCTCTACAGGGTCGCGATCGAACTCACGACCTCCTGTGGACCAGGCGAAATAGTTAACATCTCTACAGGGGCATGATCGAACCCACGACCTCCTGTAGACCAGGCGAAGTAGTTAACATCTCTACAGGGGCATGATCGAACCCACGACCTCCTGTAGACCAGGCGAGGTAGTCAACATCTCTACAGGGTCGCGATCGAACCCACGATCTCCTGTAGACCAGGCGAGGTAGTTAACATCTCTACAGGGGCATTATCGAACCCACGACCTCCTGTAGACCAGGCGAAGTAGTCAACATCTCTACAGGGTCGCGATCGAACCCACGACCTCCTGTAGACCAGGCGAAGTAGTCAATATCTCTACAGGGTCGCGATCGAACCCACGACCTCCTGTAGACCAGGCGAGGTAGTCAACATCTCTACAGGGTCGCGATCGAACCCACGACCTCCTGTAGACCAGGCGAGGTAGTCAACATCTCTACAGGGTCGCGATCGAATCCACGACCTCCTGTAGACCAGGCGAAGGAGTTAACATCTCTACAGGGTCATGATCGAACCCACGACCTCCTGTAGACCAGGCGAGGTAGTCAACATCTCTACAGGGTCGCGATCGAATCCACGACCTCCTGTAGACCAGGCGAAGGAGTTAACATCTCTACAGGGTCATGATCGAACCCACGACCTCCTGTAGACCAGGCGAGGTAGTTAACATCTCTACAGGGGCAAGATCGAACCCACGACCTCCTGTAGACCAGGCGAGGTAGTCAACATCTCTACAGGGTCGCGATCGAACCCACGACCTCCTGTAGACCAGGCGAAGGAGTTAACATCGACCTAGTCACCGTGACGCCCACGGATTCTGATTAAATGATCTCGACTTAGACATTTACATGAATGTTACATTCCACGGGCGGATTGACCAACACAGTTTAGACCCCTCAACTGTTCCACAAAGACCACAGGGGATGGTGGTGGGGGGTATCAGCCCAGCCCAATCCCAGCCCAGCCCAACCAGGCCAGGCCGGGCAATGTCACCCAGCCCAATCCCAGCCCAGGCCAGCCCAGCCCAACCAGGCCGGGCAATGTGGCCTAGGGCTGCACTCACTCACCTCGTGGTTCGCTCCGTAGACGTCTGTGTGGGTGGTGGGGGGTCTTGAGCTCTCTACTCCGTCGTGGCGAGGAGGTGACACACAAAGCTATTGACTTGTGTGGTGGTGGAGGTGGTGGAGGTCCGACGTTTCGCTACCACAACAAGGGCGGGAGACGGTGCGTCGTTGTGACCACGCGTGGCTTTAGCAGGGCGCGTTTAGAAAACGTAGCGCGGATAGGCGACCACGTGGCAGCGGGGCTAAATTCCGTAGAGCTGATAGGCGCCCGCCCATAGACTCAACACTGGCCACAGTTCTGTATGTGCAGCAGTCGATTTGAAGTTTTTCGTGACTGATATGATCCATATCCTTTGCTTCTTTCGGTAAAGTCACGTGGGTGAAGATTTTAAATATAAAATAGAAATAAGCAAAGAGTATATGCGCATACTCTGTGTTTTTTTCGGTAAAGTCACGGAGGTGAAAAAAATAAAATTAAAAAAAATTTAATCGCGACGTTTCGGGCGACACAAGCTTCCGAAAAAGTCGTGATTTAATTTAATTTAATTTTAAAATTTTTAATATTTTATTATTTCCCTTCCACGTGACTTGACCAAAAGAACCAAGAAGATGAATCCCTGCAGTCACGAAAGCTTTAAATCGAAAAATTGAGGCTTTTGTTTGACGGAACATGCAAAACACTTTAAATTCGCAGCTACAAAAACTCTAGCCCGGTACGTCAAAACAAGATGTCATGTATATCAACATGTAACATATCGAGTGCATTGTATATAAGTGTAGTGTATATAGTGTAGTGTATATAAGTGTAGTGTATATCAGTGGCGGCTCCTGCAAAATCTCTCAGGGGGGATAAAATGTCTGGATGATTGATAAGGATAAGGTCCACCCATGCAATGGATAAATTAACAGCTTAAGCATGTAAAGGCAACTTCACTTCTTTAATATTAATGAAAAATAAAGTGACTCTTACAATACATCTTGTTTGTTTCTATACTCACTATTAAAACAAACCACTCAAGTTTATTTTATTAAAGATTCCACTAGGTGGCGACAAATAATATTGTTGACTGAAACGTGCTTACGTATGATGACGTAAGCACGTATGATGACGTTAGCACGTTAGTGTGAGCCCTCCCGGAAGCCATAGAGAATGCATTGCAGCGCCCGCCGTTCGAAAAAAAACATCTTTGAATGTAAGTCTATGGGGCCACTCGGGGCGATTCTCAGCCGGAGTGAAATCGCCCAAAAAGAGGCGGTACTCCACAGAACGTGACATGACGCTGATTGGACTATATCCAGAGGCACAATAACGGCTAGCGTGACTCTGTGGTTGAATGACATTGGTGGTGCGTCGCCCAATCGCCCTAATGAAGAAACCGCCCCTGGGGTCATAGGCAGCATTCCTCCTCCTCCAAACACGGCGAGTTGAGTTGATGCCAAAGAGCTCCATTTTGGTCTCATCTGACCACAACACTTTCACCCAGTTGTCCTCTGAATCATTCAGATGTTCATTGGCAAACTTCAGACGGGCAAGTATATGTGCTTTCTTGAGCAGGGGGACCTTGCGGGCGCTGCATGATTTCAGTCCTTCTCGGCGTAGTGTGTTACCAACTGTTTTCTTGGTGACTATGGTCCCAGCTGCCTTGAGATTATTGACAAGATCCTTCCGTGTAGTCCTAGGCTGATTCCTCACCGTTCTCATGATCATTGCAACTCCACGAGGTGAGATCTTGCATGGAGCCCCAGGCCGAGGGAGATTGACAGTTCTTTTATGTTTATTTCATTTGCGAATAATCGCACCAACTGTTGTCACCTTTTCACCAAGCTGCTTGGCGATGGTCTTGTAGCCCATTCCAGCCTTGTGCAGGTCTACAATCTTGTCCCTGCCATCCTTGGAGAGCTCTTTGGTCTTAGCCATGGTGGAGAGTTTGGAATCTGATTGATTGCTTCTGTGAACAGGTGTCTTTTATAAAGCTAACAAGCTGAGATTAGGAGCACTCCCTTTAAGAGTGTGCTCCTAATCTCAGCTCGTTACCTGTATAAAAGACACATGGGAGCCAGAAATCTTTTTGATTGAGAGGGGGTCAAATACTTATTTCCCTCATTAAAATGCAAATCAATTTATAACATTTTTTCCTGGATTTTTGTTGTTATTCTGTCTCTCACTGTTCAAATAAACCTACCTTTAATATTATAGACTGATCATTTCTTTGTCAGTGGGCAAACGTACAAAATCAGCAGGGGATCAAATACTTTTTTCCCTCACTGTATGTTAACCACGCTGTGTGTGTACACCTATGTTAACCACACTGTGTGTGTACACCTGTTAACCACACTGTGTGTGAACACCTATGTTAACCACACTGTGTGTGAACACCTATGTTAACCAAATTGTCTCAACGTTGCATGTGTACTGGGTTTTAATTAAAATGTAGTTTTCTTGATGGAGTCATTTCTGCCCCTTTATATTTTTCAACGCTTTCACTTCACGTGATATGCCTCTGTTTGTCGTGGTCAACATCTTGTAACAACATGTTTAGTCTACTTCCTGTTGTCCAATCCACGAGACTGTGTGCTCACTGTGACAACGTACTGCCCGCACACCAACCAGGCGCCACGTGCCTCAGGCTCACCTGCGTCGTGTGCGTGCATCACTCGAAATAAAAAACACCTAATTGATAAAGCAATCAATAAAAATCGGCGTCAATCACTTAAGCGTCTCTTTAAAAGCGTGGACGTCTTATTAATTAAATATCTATTTGCCCGCCGGGAATCGAGAACGCCGCGGCCCCTGAGCTCTGGAATCGCGTCGCCCACGAAGCTTCTGAACACGCGGTGAGCGCCGAGCGCGTGTTGCGCAACTCAAACTTGTTGTTTTATTATTCAACTTCATTCGTCCCCCTCTCTCTCTGTGTGCGTGTGGCGCGCTCAAAGCTCGTGGGCGACACGTCGTTCACTTCCACGTTGTCCGCTCGACTTCTTTAAAAAAATTTTACAATTTTTTAAAATAAAAAATAAATTTGTATTAAAATGTTTTTTTTTTAAGGAGTTTCTTTTAGTGGGTTTACCTATACAATGCATGGGTCTCCTTGCATATCTAGATTATATTTATTAGTTCAACAACAACAACGAGAACACCGCTGCCGGGTGACTACCTAACACGAGGTCTGACCCTGCGTAGTAAAGTGTTGTGTGTTGCTAAATTGGTTATGGCTACAAAGTATGTTTAATGGATAGTATTATTCCACACAAACTTTGCGTTTGTGAGCAGGACTTTACGTGAAGGGATGACACAAATGCACGCCACGTTTTTTTATTTAAAATAGTTACATTTATCAATGTCCTGGGTCACAAAAGCAACGTTTGTGAGGAGATTTTATTTAAATTTATTTTTAATTTATTTTAGTTTTATTTATTTCTACCTACGTGACTTTACTGAAAAAAACCTCCGAGTATGAATCCTTGCAGTCACGAAAGCTTCAAATTTAGAATTTGTTGAGATTAACAATAGCCACTTTCTCTACTTTTGAGACATAAGCTATTAGATAATAAAACTGTACTACTAAGGGACAATGTTGTTGTGACACTGTTATTAATGGAGTGGATTATTCACTTCGCTTTTGTGTCCTGGGTCACACAAGCAACGTTTGTGTGGAGTATTAAGAGCCCACTTTCTCTACTTTTGAGGCACTAGCTATTAGGTAATAACACTTTACTACACAGGGACAACAATAAAACATGTTTTTGTTACACACTGAATTATCTACTTAATCGAGGAAATCTCTAAAGCTTTCGTGACTGCAGGGACTTGTCTTCTTGGTTCTTTCGGTAAAGTCGCGTAGAAGGGCTCGTTTTTTGTCTGAAATCCTACGGCCTGTCACTGGAAAAAACACCTCTGCGGTACTAAACTCTACTGATCTGGTATCGACAATCAAGGGGATTTCCCTGTCCCCAGACGACCTGCTTGTCAGTTTGGATGTGGTTTCCTTATTCACCAAAGTTCCTGTACCTGACACCATCGCAATCATTGAAGACTTGATTCATCAAGGACTGAATGCTGGGGTACCCCCCCCCCCCCCCCCTGGTGAGACACTGCTTAACCAATACATACTTCACCTGGAATGGAACTTTCTACAAACAAACTGAGGGTACCCCAATGGGCTCCCCCCTATCTCCGGTTGTAGCCAACGTTTTCATGAAGAAATTTGAGACTGACGCCATCCAGACTGCCACTCTATGCCCGACCTTGTGGAAGAGGTACGTAGATGACACTTTTGTCATTTGGCCACATGGCCGGCCTGCTCTAGACCAATTCCTCGACCACATCAATTCCATACACCCAGCCATCAGATTCACCATGGAAGTCGAAAAAGATGGCAAGCTACCCTTTTTGGATGTCCTAATTAAAAGGAGACCTGATGGTTCAATGAGCCATTCTATCTACAGGAAAGCCACCCACACGGATGCTTGCCTAAAACCGGATTCCCACCACCATCCATCCCAGAAAAACTCCCTCGTCAAGACTCTATACCAGGGGTCCTCAAACTTTTTAAACAGGGGGCCAGTTCACTGTCCCTCAGACCGTTGGAGGGCCGGACTATAGTTAAAAAACAACTATTAACAAATTCCTATGCACACTGCATATATCGTATTTTGAAGTGAAGAAACAAAACGGGAACATACAATATTTAAAATGAAGAACAAGTAAAGTTAAATCAACAAACTTGCCAGTATTTCAATGGGAACTATGGGCCTGCTTTTGGCTAATGAGATGGTCAATGTCCGGTTCCATATTTGCCACTGCTAGTCGTAACAAGTGATGCAAGTGTGCATCCGTTAGTCTAGATCTGGTTGGAGATTTCAAATGTTTCATTCTGGAAAAAGTGTGTTCACAGA
Organism: Lethenteron reissneri; assembly: GCF_015708825.2. Lineage (NCBI taxonomy): Eukaryota > Metazoa > Chordata > Hyperoartia > Petromyzontiformes > Petromyzontidae > Lethenteron > Lethenteron reissneri. Next base: position 48,756 of record NW_026891094.1, read on the forward strand.
CATAAGCGCTGCCAAAGATGGTTGCCATTTTGAGTGCATGGTTCCTGAGATGAGGATATGTCTCAGAGGGGAGAGATGCATAGAAATTATGAAGGCTGCTTGACTTGAATGCGTCTTTCAGAGTCACAATTCTGCAGTTCAGCGAGTTCCATTTGGTAAATTGTATCCACATTTTCAATGTCAATAGAAAATGGGTTATGGAAAAGCTGTATGTCCTGTTCATGGAGATGAAGCTCTTTAAATCTAAATTGGAACTCCTTTTGCAATTTTTCCAGTGAATCCACACATGTTTTGTTTGGGAATGCAACCAATGTTTTTTCCGCTAACAGATTTTGAGTTGTGGGAAGATGGCAGAAGTTTTCCTCCTTCACTTGTTTGATGAGGAGGCCTAATTTTACTTCAAATGCTTTGACATGTGATTACATCACAGATGAGCTTCCCCTTTCCTTGAAGTTGCACATTGAAACTGTTGAGTAGCTCTGTTACATCTGTCAGAAAGGCAAGGTGCCATTTCCATTCTGCATCATTGAGCTCTGGTACTTTTTTGTTTTTTGAAAACAGAAAAGCTGTAATCTGTGGAAGTAAGTCCTAGAAACGTTTCAAAACTCTCCCTCGACTCAGCCAACGGACTTCTGTGTGGTACAGAACATCTTCATAGTCAACATTTAGCTCGGACAGAAATTCCTGAAATTGTCTGTGGTTTAGTGCATGATCTCTAATGAAGTTAACAGTCCCACTTCAGTGATTTACTACACAGCGCTTGTTGGTGGATGAGGCAGTGTATGGCTATTGGATGAGAATGGTTATGTTTGTCCATCTCTTGGTTAATGCGAGCAATTACTCCTTTCTTAGACCCCACCATGCTAGGAGCACAATCAGTTGTCACACTGGCTAGTTTAGCCCAGTTCAGCTCCAAACCATTCACAGTTTGGCAAACCTTTTCATAGATATCCTCTCTTGTAGTTGTTCCTTTGGTGCTTTGCAGTGCAGCAAGCTCTTCTGTGACTTCGAAATAGTCATTCGTCCCACAAATAAAAATTAGAAGTTGTGCAGAATCACGAACATCGTTGCTTTCGTCGAGTGCCAAGGAAAAATAGGAAAGTTTTTTTTGTGGAGTTTTGCAAATGCTGATGGAAATTGTCTCCCATTTCTTCAATCCTCCGTGTAATTGTAGGTCCTAAAAGACTCACTGTACTAAATAAATCGGCCTTCTCTGGACACATCTCTTTGGCAACAGAAAGAAGGCATTCTTTAACAAATTCTCCCTCAACGAATGGTCTGCCAGTGCACACTATTAGCTTGGCAACTTGAAAACTTGCTTTCAGTGATGAAATATTTAGCTGCTTCTGCTTCACAAAAGTATTTTGCGGAGTTAATGTATTTTTCAGTTTTAATATTTTATCTTTTCTCACTTCTCCGACCAAACAATCATATTTATCTTTATGTTGAGTTTCATAGTGTCGACATAAATTGTATTCTTTGAACACAGACACTATATTCTGGCATATCAGACACACAGCTCTTTCCTTGTACTGCATGAAAAAGTAATCATAAGTCCACTGTTTTTTGAATATCCTACACTCCGAGTCAATTTTTCTCTTTCTTGACATCATTGTTTCCTAGGGAGTCAAAATTGCTATTAGTAAAATACCAATATATATACAGCGCTACAAAAACAATATAGCAGCAATAACTTTGCCCACACAGAGACATACAGACTGCACTGCCCATCAATGCAGTCTGATTGGGGGAACTCCACTTTTACCCCAGGCTCACACTGGTGTGGGTGCCATTACAAAGTTAATTACACCTGCAGTTTTGTTCACAGATCGCAGTGCGATCTGCGAACTCGCATAGGAATATGATCGCATGGGGGAGAAGACCCATGCGATCCACTGCAGGAAAAAAGGCACATGTGCCTTTTTTTCTTCCGAATCTAATGCAAGTTCAGCCATACAAGCATATGGCTGAACTCGCACTGCTCAGAGATCGCAACAGTATGAACCGGGGCTTACACAACATACAACATATAACCTCATATAATTGAATAGCAATCAGAATATAAATGCACTTACTGTCATTTAAATTGGGTTTCCTACTCCTCGGCTGTCTGTCACTGACTAGCACGGGAAAACAGCAGGCAGCCCCTCCAGAGATCAATCTGTTATTACCCCTCTATCATTTACTCAGCACACAGGAATATCACTGAGAGTGGAGCCGAGGGGCAAGTGAGGGAGCTGAGGGAGGGAGAGCCAGTCAAGCGCAGCCAGGGGAGGGCTGGCAGCCTTAGGCCTGGCGGGCAAATCCAGTCAATTGGCCCATTGAACCATTCACCAGCGCAGCCCAATGAGTGCCCACCGCCGCAGCTCAATCAGTGCCCACCGCCTCAGCTCAATCAGTGATCACCAGCGCAGCCAAATCAGTGCCCACCGCCGCAGCTCAATCAGTGCTCGCCACCGCAGCCCAATCAGTGCCCACCACCGCAGCCCAATGAGTGCTCACCAGCGCAGCCAAATTAGTGCTCACAAGCGCAGCCCAATTAGTGACCATGGGCCGGATAAATGTCCTCGGCGGGCCGAATGTGGCCCGCGGGCCGTAGTTTGAGGACCCCTGGTTTAGACGGTACGGAGGTCACGGTTTAAAGTTCTCAACATCCACCAAAACCAAGAATGGGCCAACATCCCACCAGAGTGGGGCGCGTGAAGCGCGAGGCGAGACTGCGCTAGAAGCTGGTGCAGCAGCTCGATGCTGCCGGCGCCTGAGATGCCGACACGTGCAACTTGGCCAAGGTCCCTTCTACATCCGCGCGTTAGCAAGTGAAGGGTGCAACAGGGTGCAACACAATCACGCACGAGGCACTTGGTGTCTTGTGGGCTTTATTTACGTTCCAATAAGAGATAAAGATACAGCGAGGTACACAAAGTGCTGCAACGAACGCTTCGCAGCTGCTAAGGCCGCTTTGAGCTCAACGGCAAAAAGACCGAGTTTATCAGCGATGCAAAGTAAGCAACAACACCCCTTGTTTAAGGGACATTCAAAAAAGGTTACTAAATGTAACTTTTGCACTATTGACAGGAACAACTTTGTTCAAAAAGTTACTCGCGCTAAATCTTACAAAAACCCTGGGTAATTACGTAACAACTTTTGGTGCCTACATTTTCCATGTTTTATATGAAAAAATTAAAAAAATCAAAAGTGAAAATCGCCATGGAACAGCATTAATGGCAGTATTTGCCACATTGAAGCATCATTTGTGCAGAAATGTCTATTGAGGTACAACTTACCATTCCCATCAACTCAAACCTTGGCAGTCAAATATTCAGAGGCATTACGTTGCAAACGAGGTCACGGTGCATAATACCACTCAATGGCAAAGAGGCTCAACTGTGCCGGTCGCCAGAGGCTTTCGTCCAATATCAAAACAAAAGTAACTTTCGGTTTAAAGTCTTTAAACGAGATGCAAATGGAGACCGCTCGGCCAACGAGTTCTTCAGGGTTTCCAGCCTCGCCAGCAGCTCCCGACGTCGAATCTGCTCGCGCCGCTTCTCCGCCTTGAGTCTCTCCTCCTCGCGCTTCAGGGTGCGCGAATATTCTATCGCGCGCTTCAGGATCTGCGCCTTGGCCGCCTTCTCGTCGTGCGCCAGCTCCGGTATGCCGCTGCGCAGCCACTGGAAACCCTTCTTGATGGAGTCGCGCCGCCGACGCTCCTGGTCGTTGTGCCGCTCGCCAAGCCCCTCCGAGCCGCCGGAGCTCCGAGGGCCACCGCCGCTCCCCGTCGAGACGGCGCGGGACGAGCCGGCCCCGCCGGCGGCGCCCCGGCTCCGCGCGGATCCCCGCGGCGCCGGCGGGGGCGGCGTCTTCGCCCCGCGCGCAGGCGGCGAGGGGGCGGCGTAGTTGTGCTGCTGCTGGTGCACGGGCGGCGTGGACGCCGGCGGGGCGAGTCGCCGCCGCTGCTGCCGCCGCTGCCGCCGGTTGTTGTCGTTGTACAGGGGGGCCGTGTTTGTGTTGTGCACGGCGCGTAGCGCCACGCTCGCTTTGGCGTGGCTCCACTTCTCCACGGTCACCGCGTCAATCTCTCCATCTTCCGCGTCGTCGTCATTGTCTGCAGAAGGGAAACACGTATACGTCAGCAACGCAATGTAGAAAAATGCAACATTATAAACCTAAACTGCGCAGGTGTAGTGCCAGAAGAGGGGAGGAGCTGCTGGGGGCTCTGGGACCCTAGACAGAGAAGCCCTCGGTGCCAGGCGCTAGGATCCCAGGCAGCCCAGACAGTTAAGCCCCTTGGCACCACCAACAGGGGGGCTGTGTGTGCTCTGTGGGATATCTGGGGGCACACACAGCCCCACCCCTCGTTGGGCACGAGGCATAAAAGGGCAGCTCCCTGGACGATCGGGGCCAGTCGCAGGTCAAGACCCGCCAGCCAGCCAGCTTAGGACCCTGTACCCCCTCGTCCCGCTTGTCCTTGTAAGGGCCGGGATGCTGTGAGGGCCAGTGGTGGGACTCTGGGACTCCCGGCTCTACGTCCTTGTAAGGGCAAGTTCCGAGTCCAGACCCCCCCACCGTGGCTGGGTTGGGTCAGGTAGCTCCCCTAGGGTAATTGTAGCCAGAGGACCCCAGAGCGTAGCCAGAGTAGTGTATCTAGGCTGTGTACCTAGGCTGTGTACCTAGGCTATAACAGAGTATCAGCACTGTTGAGGTGTTGTATTGTAATAAAGAAGTTACTTCTACAAGTGTCTCCGGAACCCATTACACAGGTACAGGACCTGTTGAAATGTACACACGCAACATTCGTGTAGTGAGCTTGACAACTGTAAGTTTGTTGTAAACGAAGATGAACAAGCTAATTCGAGAAGTTTTCGTGACTGCAAGGATCCATACTTTTTGGAAGGATGTCATTGACCAACTTTAGCAGCCTCACAGTTCACTGCAGGGTTAGGGGTTAGGGTTAGGGTCAGGGGTTAGGGGTCAGGGGTTAGGGTAGGGGTTAGAGTTAGGGTCAGGGGTTAGGGGTTAGGGGTTAGGGGTCAGGGTTCGGGGTTAGGCTCCACCCCCCCCTCTTAACCTCTATGTAATCTCGTGTCTCTCAGAGCTCGCTTCACTTGATACGGTGATTTTGCTGTAACTGTTCCACCTGAAGATGGAAGCTCGAGTTGCCTCCGAAACGTCGTGATTAATTTCATGTTTGACCTGCGTGACTTGACCGAAAAAAACAAAAGGCACGACCGCGCTAAACACGACCGAATAAAGAAACACGCAAAACAGCGTGCAAGTCTCACCCGAATCACTGCGCGTCTCGTTGCCGGGAGACATCGCCCCGCCCACGACAGTCTCCCCATCCTCCCGCCCCTCGGCCGGCAGGTGCCGCCCTCCCGGCTCAAAGGGCAGCATCTCGGCGGGCACCGCGGCGGCCGCGGGGCTCGGCACGGCGCGGGAGACCGCGGGCGGCGGCGGCGCCGACTTGTCGGCGGGCGCCAGCCGCCCCGGCGTGGCTCTGGCCGAGGAGGCGGCGCTGCTCCACATGCAGTCCCGCAGCAGCATTACTCCCACGGCTCCCACGCCGCTGCCGCCGGCGGGGTCCCAGACGTGGCCGCGGCTCGCCACTTCGCCGCCTTCGCGGCTCGGATCGCCCGAGGGCGGCGGCGTTGGCGTTGAGTTCGCTCCGTCCAGCGCGGGGGGCAGGAGCTCAAACTTCTTCCAAATGTCCTCGCTGGGCAGCGTGGACTGGTGCCAGTCGCTGTGCAACTCCTCGCCGTTGTAGAAGGTCGAGGAGGAGGAGGAGTCATCCCTGCCGGCAGACATTGCGTGGATGATGACGACGCTGCTGCTACACGTGGTGATGATGATGACGCTGCTGCTACTTTCGTCACGCGACAACACGCCGCGTGGTGGCGGGTAGGGGTTGTTGTTCTTGTTTACATTCCACCACCACCCTCCTCCCTGTTGTTGTTGCGTCTTGTTTACTTCTTCTGCAGGGGGCCGCCGGGCTCGCCTGTAACAACAGCAAACAATAAAGAAAGCAGCGTCGTTAACAAAGCGAGCAAACACCACACAGAGTCGTAAGTGGCGCTGTTACTCATCCACAGCTCAATTTCATTCATCTCCGGGACGTTAAATTTCGATTTAAAGCTTTCGTGACTGCAGGGATTCATCTTCTTGGTTCTTTCGGTAAAGTCGCGTAGAAGGGAAACAATAAAATAATAAAAATATAAAACAATAACAATTCTCACGACGTTTCGTGTTGCAGTCGACACGTCGTGAGAATTTTTATTGTGTAGTGAATACTTGGGACGCAAGAGGGAGCGCACACACAGGGTGACATACACACACAGGGTGACACACAAAGATCCCCCATATAGCCTTAACAGACTGTAGGGGCAAGTGCTGTTAGCAAGCACCTATGAAGGCCGGAACGGTACACGAGGGGGTGGGTGGCCAGCACCACGCCCGACCGCCTTTGTCTCCCTAGTGGCAATGTTTACACACCGCACCAGGTACTCATTTGAGGCTGAGTCGACCTAGGGAAGGCCCGGGACCGGTTCAGACAATCGTCTGATGTTGGCCGTGAGCAGGAATCGAACCCGGGTCGCCAGGTTCATAGCGCAGCACGCTAACCGCTACACTACCGCTCCCCATACAGCGTGACACACACACAGGGTGACACATACAGGGTGACACACACACACAGGGTGACACACACACACAGCGTGACACACACAGGGTGACACACACGCACATGGTGACACACACACACAGGGTGACACACACATGCACACAGGGTGACACACACACAGCGTGACACACACAGCGTGACACACACACAGGGTGACACACACACACACACACAGCATGACACACACAGGGTGACACACACACAGGGTGACACACACACAGGGTGACACACACACAGGGTGACACACGCAGGGTGACACACACGCACACAGGGTGACACACACACAGGGTGACACACACAGGGTGACACACACACAGGGTGACATACACACACAGGGTGACACACACAGGGTGACATACACACACACAGCGTGACACACACACAGCGTCACACACACACACAGCGTGACACACACACACACAGGGTGAGACACACACACAGGGTGAGACACACACACAGGGTGACATACACACACAGGGTGACACACACACACACAGGGTGACACACACACACACAGGTGAGACACACACACACAGGGTGAGACACACACACAGGGTGACACACACGCACACAGGGTGACACACACGCACACAGGGTGACACACACAGGGTGACACACGCACACAGGGTGACACACACACGCAGGGTGACACACACACGCAGGGTGACACACACACAGGGTGACACACACACAGCGTGACACACACACAGCGTGACACACACGCACATAGGGTGACACACACACGCAGGGTGACACACACACACACAGCGTGACACACACACACACAGCGTGACACACACACAGCGTGACACACACACACACACAGGGTGACACACACACACAGCGTGACACACACAGATTACAATGATGACGACGATGACGATGAGACGCTTCGCTGAGCTGCCGTAAGTGACGGGAGAAGTCGGCGTCAGAGCAGGAGCTGTAGAGCCGCTCCCAGTGAAGTCCACCCCCAAGTGGCTGGTGGACTCGGGGTGACGAGTGATGGTGGGGGGGGGCTACTCACGGTCAAGGGGCAGGACGAGGGGGGGTCACAGAGACGCCAGCAATGCCACGAAGCCGCCGCCGCCGGCAGCAGCAGCAGCTGTGGTGGTGGAGAAAGAAGCCTCCATTGGGGTGGGGGCAGGGCGGGTGGTCGGACTCCGCCACCAAGTGGAGGGGGTGGGGGGGGAGGGAACTTGGGCGAGCCCATCTCGCAGTGGAGCTGGTGAGCGCCGCGGCCCATTGGCCGGGAGGGCACCGCCTCTCCCCCCCCCCTCAACATCCACCGCGGTGGTACAGGCCGCGTGGGTGAGTCACGAGACACTGGACTGCACAGTGAGATGTCAAGCGTGAACAACGCGGTGCATTAGTTTATATCTGTGTAGGAAATAATACATTGTCAGTTTTTTTTCGTTTAAAGCACAGTTGGTAGATGAAGATTATATTTTAGGATTGTATAGTGTTGAGTCTATTGTACAGTGTTGAGTCTATGGTGCAGTGTTGAGTCTATGGGGTAGTGTTGAGTCTATGGTGTAGTGTTGAGTCTGTGGTGCAGTGTTGAGTCTATGGGTGGCAGTGTTGAGTCTATGGTGCAGTGTTGAGTCTATGGTGCAGTGTTGAGTCTATGGTAGTGTTGAGTCTATGGGCAGTGCTGAGTCTATGGTGCAGTGTTGAGTCTATGGTGCAGTGTTGAGTCTATGGTGCAGTGTTGAGTCTATGGTAGTGTTGAGTCTATGGGCAGTGCTGAGTCTATGGTGCAGTGTTGAGTCTATGGTGCAGTGTTGAGTCTATGGTGCAGTGTTGAGTCTATGGTAGTGTTGAGTCTATGGGCAGTGCTGAGTCTATGGTGCAGTGTTGAGTCTATGGTGCAGTGTTGAGTCTATGGTGCAGTGTTGAGCCTATGGGCAGTGTTGAGTCTATGGTGCAGTGTTGAGTCTGTGGGCAGTGTTGAGTCTATGGTGCAGTGTTGAGCCTATGGGCAGTGTTGAGTCTATGGTGCAGTATTGAGTCTATGGTGCAGTGTTGAGTCTATGGTGCAGTGTTGAGTCTGTGGGCAGTGTTGAGTCTATGGTGCAGTGTTGAGCCTATGGGCAGTGTTGAGTCTATGGTGCAGTATTGAGTCTATGGTGCAGTGTTGAGTCTATGGTGCAGTGTTGAGTCTGTGGGCAGTGTTGAGTCTGTGGTGCAGTGTTGAGTCTATGGGCAGTGTTGAGTCTATGGTGTAGTGTTGAGTCTATGGTGCAGTGTTGAGTCTATGGTGTAGTGTTGAGTCTATGGTGCAGTGTTGAGTCTATGGGCAGTGTTGAGTCTGTGGTGCAGTGATGAGTCTATGGGCAGTGTTGAGTCTATGGTGCAGTGTTGAGTCTATGGTGCAGTGTTGAGTCTATGGGCAGTGTTGAGTCTATGGTGTAGTGTTGAGTCTATGGTGCAGTGTTGAGTCTATGGTGTAGTGTTGAGTCTATGGTGCAGTGTTGAGTCTATGGGCAGTGTTGAGTCTGTGGTGCAGTGATGAGTCTATGGGCAGTGTTGAGTCTATGGTGCAGTGTTGAGTCTATGGTGCAGTGTTGAGTCTATGGGTAGTGTTGAGCCTATGGGCGGTGTTGAGTCTATGGTGCAGTGTTGAGTCTATGGTGTAGTGTTGAGTCTATTGTGCAGTGTTGAGTCTATGGGCAGTGTTGAGTCTATGGTGCAGTGCTGAGTCTATGGTGCAGTGTTGAGTCTATGGTGCAGTGTTGAGTCTATGGGTAGCAGTGTTGAGTCTATGGTGCAGTGTTGAGTCTATGCGGCAGTCTTGAGTCTATGGGCAGTGTTGAGTCTATGGTGTAGTGTTGAGTCTATGGTGCAGTGTTGAGTCTATGGTGTAGTGTTGAGTCTATGGTGCAGTGTTGAGTCTATGGGCAGTGTTGAGTCTATGGTGCAGTGTTGAGTCTATGGTGCAGTGTTGAGTCTATGGTGCAGTGTTGAGTCTATGGTGTAGTGTTGAGTCTATGGTGCAGTGTTGAGTCTATGGGCAGTGCTGAGTCTATGGTGCAGTGCTGAGTCTATGGTGCAGTGTTGAGTCTATGGTGCAGTGTTGAGTCTATGGTGCAGTGTTGAGTCTATGGTGCAGTGTTGATGTGTCTGTGCGGCAGGATGTGGCACTGGTGGTGCCATGATCCACTCAGCATGCATCCTCGCACTCCCAAGACCCCCGTCCTCCCATCCCCTCCCACCACGATCCGATTGTGTTGAGAAGATTCCAGAAGAATGGATCATTCGTGTCATTTTTTATCCCCATCGACTGTGAACTCGCGCTTGAATTCGGTCGTTTTCCCTTCGTTTCGTTGCGTCTCTCTGCCGCTGCTGATCGAATGGCCGGCGATACCTCCTGCCTGCTGATCTCCACATCGTCGTCGTCGTTGTCGTCAACCACGCTCGATCCTCCGCGGAAATGAAGACCTCTCCCCAATCCACGGCCATCTCTCGCCGGTCGCGTGACTATGCACCGACAACGTCACGTCTCCCACCTGCGCTTGAACACAACCGTGCGCGCTCCTCCCGCACCCCCCTTCGCAGGTCGCGTCGGGGCTACGCCAGCGACAATGACGACGACGATGACCACCGTCATCGCGACAATGCTGCTGGTGGCGACGACGGGGGCGGCAGCGGCGTCGACGGTGTCGGCAGACGACGCGAAGAAGCCTTCTCCGTCCCATCCGTGCGGGCTGTGTCCCCCGGGCCACCACGTCTCGCTGACGTGTTCCACGAAGGCCGAGGAGGGGCAGCAGCAGCAGCTGGAGGACGCGTCCGACGTGGAGTCACGTTGCACTCGGTGCCCGCCACGCCACTACACCCAGTTCTGGAACTCCCTGGACCGGTGTCTCTACTGCGGCCCGGGGTGCAAGGAGGGTCAGCGGCTCGCGAAGGAATGCAGCCCCACGCACGACCGCGTGTGCGAGTGCGAGCCGGGCACCTTTCTGCTGCAGGAGTTCTGCGTGCCGCACAGAAGCTGCGCCGCCGGGCACGGCGTCGTCACCAAAGGCACGCACGGGGGGCGGATACACCACGTGTGTCGTTGCGGTTCATTCGGCGATCGATTCGCTCGTACCAAGACGCTACTCAATTATTGCGTCTTATTTAATTAGTTGAATCGATGACAGTTCCTTCCCCGTGACCTCCCCCATCAACAAAAATGCACGAACGCCCACACTCCCCATTCATGCATTCTTCATTCATTGTAGTACTTGGTGCTGCATGTCGCTCGGCGCGTACATGCACGGGTAGGATGTCCTCGCTAAAGGCGCGAGTGCACATGACCTATTCATTCGTGGAGAGGTGAAATCATTTGCGCATTATTTCATTTGTTCTGTTGGCTCCAATCACCAGTTGCCCATCGGGATAGAGCTTCTGCGTGCCCAGCACGAGCTTTCTACCCCACTCAGACATTAATTGGTTCCTACATGCATCCGTCTGATGATCATTCATTTGTTCATAATAAAGGTTCTTGGGTTAGGTCGCGTTATTTATAAATGTGTCATTTGTAAATGTATTTAGTCGTCAAGTCGGGGAATCTTATCACCACTTTCCCATCGCCCAGCTATCTCCCAGCCATCTCCCAGCGCCAATCAATGCCTATTCTCTTCTCATCTTTCTCTCTCTCTACGCATCTCTACATTCTCTCTCTCTGTCTGCCCGTGCACCCCCCATCTCACGCTCTTCTCGGCACGCACCTCCGCGTTCCGCAGGATCCCCGCACAAAGACACGCACTGCGCCCCGTGCCCTTGGGGATTCTTCTCCACGGAGGTATCGGCGAATGCCACGTGCCGCCCGCACGCAAACTGCCTCACTCCGGGCTCCGTGCAGCTGCTGCCCGGAGCCTCCACGCACAACGCGCTCTGCTGGTCCTGCCACGAGCGACGGGCGTCCGTGCGGAGTCGGGAGCATGGGGACGCGAGGCCGGCAGGTGAGCCGCTTGCAATGACCGCACTCCCGTTCACGTGTTTCATACGGACGTATCGTTTTAGCGGCAACCGTAGATCGATGGCATAGTCGGAGAAGCAGCTGCTGGCTTCGGAGGGCAGTGGATGCCACACTGGGTCATTTCATTTCATTTACACCTGATGACGATTGCTTGTGTTGCAATTGAAACGTCGTATGCCGGTAGCAAGACGCGTCACCTCTCTTCCCTCCGCAGGGGAAGATGGTGCCGAGCCTCCACCGTCTAACCCGCCGCCCCAGCCGGAGTACGCGTGCGTGGACGCGACCCTGCGATTCGTGGACAGCGTCCGTCACCTGATTCTGCCGTGCCTGGCCCACCACGACACGAAGGAGGCCGCCTACATCTGGAAGCTTCTGGCCGGTGCCGCGAGGCGGCGGCGGCGGCAGCGGGAAGGGCGCAGGCAGCGTGGGGGGAACGAGACGAAGCGGGCGAGGAGGTTGGAGAGGCAGCTGGAGATGCTGCTGGGGGTTTGCGCAAAGGGAGCGTCGCCAGGAGGGTCGGTGAGAATGCACGCGGCGACGGCGGCGGCGGCGGACTGAACGTGGTCGAACAAGATGGGGGGAAGGGCCTTTGAGGACGTCCATCTTCTTGGTTCTTTCGGTAAAGTCACGTAGAATGGAAATAACAAAATAATAAAAATATAATAAAATATATTATTATAAATAATTAAAATAAGAAAATATTAGAAATTAAGCATAATGAAATATATTATTATATAACTTTTTTATGTTTTATTTTATTATTTCCCTTCTAGGGGACTTTCGTGACTGCAGGGATTCATCTTCTTGGTTCTTTCGGGAAAGTCACGTAGAAGGGAAATAATAAAATAAATAAATAGAAAACATTTATGCTTTATTTTTTATCTTTTTTTATTATTAAATTTTTTTATTATTTCCCTTCTACGTGACTTTACCGAAAGAACCAAGAACAGTGAATAACTTTAATAAGCCGAAAATATTAACAGACACTCCCTCACGACTGAAACCTTAACCGCTGAACATTTCAGACAATTTGCCCTGCCGTGAGGTGCAGAAGAGTACGGTGTCGTTACGAACAGCGAACACTGTGACAGCTAAAATGCTACAAAAGTCTCCGATTTGGATGTTGATTCACGTGAAGAGAGAACATTTCAGCAGTGTTCACAGTCTCTCCTACGACCAGGCCTCTCGATGTTTAACAGAATGTTACTGTGCTGGCTTGGAGTTAGGAATTATGAGCAGAAGGCACCGCAACTCGAACGTGATACACTCATCATAAGAATCCATGTTGTTGTATAGGCCAATCGGTTTAAAGGACGATGCATACATTACCGAAGTATATTTGTTTCAACGGTTTACCGCAAGTCTGTGTGGTTAGTGCAGACTGGATGCCTTGTGATAGGGGTCCATTTGGTGTTTGAACCTCTTAACACCTCAGAAAGGGTAAATCCTATTTGTTTATTTTATTCCATCACTATGTTTATTGCACCCATATATCCTTACAATCAATCCGATGAGAGCTTTATACAAAAATATCGTTGGACAAAATAAGGACCAATAAGGATAAATGAGGATGTGGTTTGTCAAAATGGTTCCCGGAAAAGTGAAAACAAAAATAACAAAAATATTTCGTTGTTAAGATTTTGAGAGAAACATTTCTGGAGCAGAGCGTAATGCACCTCCAATGTCAACTACTGGGGGACTGGTTAATGACTTCTTTTGGAATGTAAAATGTGGTTTTGTAATTACCACGTTTGGTTACGTGTTGACTGTTTAAACCTTTAAATAAAAGTTGCATAAAATGGATACGCGTTCAAAATTCCTCAGCAGTTTAGAGCGAATCGAAATCCGCAAATATGCCATCAGCTATGCTCTACCCACTGCTGGCTCAAAGCCTCCCTTCAATCATAGCTGAGATGCCAAAAAGCCACCGAGGTTTTTCTGCCCATGAGCTCCGATCTTATCGCTCCATCTGCGTCCATCGGTTATCATCCCTCATCGCCGTGCTGCCCTGACCAAACTCAACGCAACGCCTGCACAGTCATTACATTGTCCTGCAAAGGATTGCGGTCGTCCTGAAGCCACCCCCACCCCCTCCAACTCTACCAGAGAGAGAGAGAGAGGGAGGAGAGGCAGTGTCCGTAGAGTCGTGGCGGGCCCCCCGACAGTTCACGATGAGAAGTCAGGGGCCCTGATGCTGATGGGAAGATTGCCAGGTGGGGTAGACACGTGACTGCGCCCCACGTGACCTCTTGACCCGCACCCTTCCCGTGCCCTTAGAAGAACAGCCCCCACACCCCCCCCCCCCGTAGCCCCTGGGCGACAGGTACTGTGAGGCCCCCAGTAATTTTTTTGTCAAGGCGCTCTTCCCCCTCCAACCCAGCTTAAATATACACTCCAAGCCTGGTGGTGTTTCATTCAGACGCTGTCTTTCCGACAGACCTGTTCTTCACCTGAGGACCGCTGCTTGCGTTGTGGCCGAAACGTCGTGAGAATAATTTTATTATGATTTATTATTTTATTATTTCCCTTCTACGTGACGACTTTACCGAAAGAACCAAGAAGATGAATCCCTGCAGTCACGAAAGCTTTAAATCGAAATAAAACATTTAAGGAACACAACTTAAACGGCAAACTAGAGGACAGTGCAGCGGTGCACTCACAACTCCAAACCATCGCGACGGCGCTGAAGCAAACGAGAGAAACACAACGGGGGGCAGCATCGTGCACTCAACAGAAGTCAAAGACCCGTCACGGTGCCCACGCCACTGCGTGGCAGGCCTGGGAGCTCAGAGCGAGGGCTTTAGAGCATTCCGACCAATTCCTAGCCACCAGGGGTCACAAACGGGTTTTGATTCCGTACCCGTACCCGGCCGCACCAGGGTCGCAAACGGGTACCCGTACTCGTACCCGATACCCGGCTACCCGTACCCGGCCGGGTATGGGTAGGGTACGGGTATCGGGTACCTGATTGCGACCTCTGGGATGAAGCCGTGTTGCAGGCGCGGGTGGGTTGATTCTAGGAACTTGAACTGTGAGAAGAGACAAGACGTTGGGAAATGAGTGACAAACGGTTACTCACCAGTGACTCACGGCCTACCCGTACCCGTACCCGGCCGCACCAGGGTCGCAAACGGCTACCCGTAGCTGGGTATCGGGTAGGGTACGAGTATCGGGTACCCGGTTGTGACCTCTGCCTACCACCCAGCGAGTACGTGGGCGGTCGATGTGCACATGCGTGCACGTGTCATCGTGCTGGATACACAAAACAAAGGCTCGGCGACGTTTTTGCACGTGCTTTAATAATGTTTCGTATTGCTTAACGAAGGTCGACAAGTCTGTCCGTCCACACCGCTCGTGTTTCATGTCCGGCGGCCGTCGTTTGAGCGAAAGGCGGTTGGCTTCGGCGGTGTCACCGCACGGACGCGTCGGCTGTCGGATCCGGCAGAGGGAAGGAGGCATCGACGAGGGTGCGGCGATTGGCATTGGCCGCCACGACCTCGTGACCTTTGGGCGCTGCCCCCGTTGCAGGCGACACCCACGTGGACGGGCAGCCGCACCACGCAGACTCCGGCTCATCCTCTCGGCAGCAGCGGCGGCGGCTTCAGGGGCTATCAATCAAACAAAGACGGCGGTCGCCGCATCGTCATCATCGTCATCATCGTCATCATCATCGTCATCATCTTCATCATCGTCGTCATCATCGTCATCATCATCGTGATCATCGTCATCGTCGTCATCGTCGTCATCATCATCATCGTCGTCATCGTCATCATCGTCATAGTCGTCATCATCGTCATCATCGTCATCGTCACGGCGCTTTCAGACGCACTTCCGCAGCCGCCTGGAACGCTCACCACGGGAGCCGCGCACTTTTTGAAACGACCATCCAAATTGAAAACTAATCTATTCACAACCGTTTTTGTCCTTCCCCCCCTCCCACCCCCTGCTCCCGCATCTCCGATCAGCGCGGTTGGCATCGTACTCACACGCACCTGCATCTGGCCCAGTGGGTGGGTGCTGCATTCCGGCGTCGGTCAACCACCGCGCCCCCCCCCCTCCCGCGTCACGTGGAGGAGCTGCTCGCCGTGGGGGTCTCCGCCAGCACGGCCTGCAGCAGGCGCATGTAGCGGAGCGTCGCTCGCAGCGTCTCCGCGCTCGACGGGCGGCAGTGCGAAAGCTCCAGCGGCACCAGCTGACGCAGGCACTGGAACATGCGCTTCGGGTTACGCACCTGAGGGCACACGGGCACGCACGGACGGACACGCACGGACACGCGGTCAAGCCGGGGGCGAGGCGCTCGGAGCGAAGCAGCGACGAGGGTTCAAGCGACGATCTGGCAATCACCGATTCACTCCGTTCACTCGCTGGTGGCCAGTCGCCTCCCGATCGCACTTTTTTTGCCGCCAGCGTGGTTCTCATTGCCGTGAATGTCACTCGTTCTGCCCCCCCCCCCCCCCCCCCGTGGCGAGGACTCGGCTCTACCAAACTCAACCGTCTCGTGTCACCCCCAGAGGTCGCAAACGGGTTTTGATTCCTTACCCGTACCCGGCCGCACCAGGGTCACAAACGGGTACGCGTACCCGGCAGTACCCATACCCTACCCGGCCGGGTACGGGTATCGGGTACCCGATTGCGACCTCTGGTCACCCCGTACCGCGTTCAACAACGACCAAACCGCAGGTCACGATCACGCAAAGTCTCTCAAAGCACCCACTCGTGGACAGATTAGCGGAACGCGAGAGAGACGGGCACGTGGGAGGATGGACACACGGACGGATGGATGGATCCGAGTTTTAAGTTAAACAACAATTTGATTTTCACATCCCTTCACGTGACGACAAGCGACTTTACACATTTGAAAGGGCAACCGCCACCTCCCCCAGCGGCAGCTGTCACCACGTGACACCCGGGCTGCAGTCGGGCCAGTATGGAGGAGACTGCCGCTGGCAGCTGCAATCCCCATTGATACAGGGACAGCGCCGGTGTTTACAATGTCGCTGATTTGGGCCATGCCGTGCCCGCAACCACAATGACCGCAGTAATGGCCGGGGTGGCCTGCGAGATCCGAACCGAATCTCGAACGTGCCACCGCTGAACCATGTCACCCCCCCCCCCCAAGTTTGATTTTAGTCTGAGTCAACCTAGGGGATCGTGGCCTCTCACCCGGCGTCTCTCGCGCAAGATCGCTTTGCTCCTCTTAGCAGCAGTCGTCCTCGGGGAGGCCGGTGAGCACCAGCGGCAGTAGTGCGACGAGGAGGTGGAGGAGGTGGTGGAGGAGGAGGTGGTGGAGACGGTGGTGGAGGTGGTGGAGGTGGTGGAGGAACCCGCCAGAGTCCTGCAGAGCCCAGCTGGAATCTGAGACCCCTTGAGAACCATGCAGGACGACCACGCTGGCAGCATCGGCTGCTGCTGCTGCTGCTGCTGCTGTTGCTGCTGCTGCTGCTGTTGCTGCTGCTGTTGCTGCTGCTGTTGCTGCTGCTGCTGGTGGTGTTGGTGCTGCTGCTGTTGCTGCTGCTGCTGCTGGTGCTGCTGCAGCTGCTGCTGCTGCTGTTGCTGCTGCTGCTGCAGCTGCTGCTCCTGCTGCTGCTCCTGCTGATGCTGCTGTTGCTGCTGCTGTTGGTGGAGCTGCTGGTGGTGGAGCTGCTGTTGCTGCTGGTGGTGCTGCTGCTGCTGCTGGTGGAGCTGCTGGTGGTGTTGGTGGAGTTGCTGTTGGTGGAGTTGCTGCTGGTGGTGGAGCTGCTGGTGGTGGAGCTGCTGGTGGTGCTGGTGGTGGAGCTGCTGGTGGTGGAGCTGCTGGTGGTGGAGCTGCTGGTGGTGGAGCTGCTTATGGTGGAGCTGCTGGTGGTGCTGCTGGTGGTGGTGGTGCTGCTGGTGGTGGTGCTGCTGGTGGTGGTGCTGCTGGTGGTGGAGCTGCTGGTGGTGGAGCTGCTGCTGCTGCTGGTGGTGGAGCTGCTGCTGCTGGTGGTGGAGCTGCTGGTGGTGGAGTTGCTGGTGGTGGACCTGCTGCTGGTGGACCTGCTGCTGCAGGAGGACGATGGGGGTGCGGCGTGGCGGGGAGCCGTCGTGCGTCTCGCTGCGCTGCACGTCAGAGAAGATCTCCGGCGCCGCCGTGCGGAACAATCGCACCGCGCCGCCCGGCTGGCCCGGCCCTCGGCGCTGCGGAAGGACACGCGCACGGCAAGAGCGACCGCCCCCCCCCCCCCCCTTGATGGAGGGTATATCTTTTGGCCTACTCTTCCACGACTCGGGAAGAGGTGATAATTGGTTTTTTACCCTTCTATCTGGCAACAAAACTGACACCTTTTTACAAGGAGTTATGTTTGCATAGACCACAATACCTGCAGTCATAATACAAACAAAAGAACATAACTCTGATAATGTGCACTGTCCTTGAAGTTGATTGGTCCTCACCCGAGACAGCTTTCCTTAGAGCCTAGTCTCACATGGGTTGGACCAGATGACGCCAAAAGGCGTCAGTTTTGTTGCCAGATAGAAAGGTAAAAAACCAATTATCATATTTTTACTGGCAAATGAGGTTCCCATAGAGTCGGGAAGAGGTGTCGGTTACCCCCCCGGCGCCTTAGCCCAGCGCACGCGACCCGCCCCGTCGCGTCTCGGCGCGTCGGACGCGTTCGCAGGGTCACGTCACGCGAGTTTGTTTTCACGGGTCAAGTCGAGGTCGAAGCGATTCGCTGCTCGGGTGAGCGGCGGTGCTCGTGTCCGGTTTTACAGCCCTGAGCCCGATGGTGGGAATTCCACGTTCCTCTGGCGGGGGGCGACCCCTTTCAACTCCACCCCACAAACGGGCAACTGGACACACGGACAGGTTTGTTCGTATCTCTGAAACTTCGTAAGTCGAATGCTCGTGAGTCGAAGAGTCCCTGTAGTTTTTTGCGGAATGCGAAAAAGGCTGAGTGCTCCTACCACGCTTCCGTGCGTCGTGTGAAACCACCGAGTCTTTATGACGCAAACCACAAAAAAACACCTCGTTGTGGAAATAAGTAGCAAAAGAGCCGAGCTGGCAATCAGCCTCCCCATATCTGTGCCTCCAAATAAAACTATAACGGTTGTTCTTTAACACGTCCCATCAGCACCACGGCCTTCTGGCGAGTGCGCCATTTCATGGGCGTTGGTTGTCACTACCGGCAAGTCAACCTCTAGGCCAGTGTCCACTGCCGTGGTGCCATCAGCAGGGACCCTTTGCGTTGAGCCACCTGTGTGTGGACCGCTACTTCTGGATGGAGGACCGCTCGCCAGAGGTCACAAACGGGTTTTGATTCCTTACCCGTACCCGTACCCGGCCGCACCAGGATCGCAAACGGTTACCCGTACCCGTACCCAGCCGGGTACGGGTAGCCGGGTACGGGTAGGGTACGGGTATCGGGTACCCGGTTGCGACCTCTGCCACTCACGCCCAGGGGCCATGCGGAGAGAATCGTGTTGACGTTCGCGACACGGGGGGGGGGGGGGTTAGGAGCTCCGTTACCTGTGCGCGCCGTGGGGTGGCACGGCCGTACGAGGCGTCGCACGGCGCCGGCAAGCGGCAGGTCACCGCGGCCGCGTGTTGTGGCGGGTCGCGCCCTGTGCCTGCCGGGCTCGCAGCAGCAGCGCCCAGGGCTCTCACGCCGTGCCACAGTAACACCCCACTGGTACCACCGCCACCACCGTCACCGTCAACACCACTACTACCATAACCACCATCAATATTACAACCACCGCTACCACCACCATCAACACCATCAACACCACCACCATCAACACCACTACTACCATAACCACCACCACCACCACCGTCAACACCACTACTACCATGGCCACCATGGCCACCATCAATATTACAACCACCACTACCACCACCACCACCACCGTCAACACCACTACTACCATAACCACCATGGCCACCATCAATATTACAACCACCACTACCACCACCACCACCGTCAACACCACTACTACCATGGCCACCATGGCCACCATCAATATTACAACCACCACTACCACCACCACCGTCAACACCACCACTACCATCACCACCGTCAACACCACTACCAACACCACCACTACCACCACCACCATCATCAATACCACCACTACCATCACCACCAATGCCACAACCACCACTGCCATCACCACCGTCAATACCACCACTACCATCACCACCAATGCCACAACCACCACTACCAATACCAACACCACCACTGCCATCACCACCAGCACGTGGAACCAGCCCTACCTTCAGCACACCTGTCCCACTCCTCGCACCTGAACTACCGACACTTGCACACACACATGTCCCACTCCTCGCACCTGAACTACCCACACTTGCACACACACCTGTCCCACTCCTCGCACCTGAACTACCCACACTTGCACACACACCTGTCCCACTCCTCGCACCTGAACTACCCACACTTGCACACACACATGTCCCACTCCTCGCACCTGAACTACCCACACTTGCACACACACCTGTCCCACTCCTCGCACCTGAACTACCCACACTTGCACACACACATGTCCCACTCCTCGCACCTGAACTACCGACACTTGCACACACACATGTCCCACTCCTCACACCTGAACTACCCACACTTGCACACACACCTGTCCCACTCCTCGCACCTGAACTACCCACACTTGCACACACACCTGTCCCACTCCTCGCACCTGAACTACCCACACTTGCACACACACCTGTCCCGCTCCTCACACCTGAACTACCCACACTTGCACACACACCTGTCCCACTCCTCACACCTGAACTACCCACACTTGCACACACACCTGTCCCACTCCTCGCACCTGAACTACCCACACTTGCACACACACCTGTCCCGCTCCTCACACCTGAACTACCCACACTTGCACACACACCTGTCCCACTCCTCACACCTGAACTACCCACACTTGCACACACACCTGTCCCACTCCTCACACCTGAACTACCCACACTTGCACACACACCTGTCCCACTCCTCGCACCTGAGCTACCCACACTTGCACACACACCTGTCCCACTCCTCACACCTGAACTACCCACACTTGCACACACACCTGTCCCACTCCTCACACCTGAACTACCCACACTTGCACACACACCTGTCCCACTCCTCGCACCTGAGCTACCCACACTTGCACACACACCTGTCCCACTCCTCGCACCTGAGCTACCCACACTTGCACACACACCTGTCCCACTCCTCACACCTGTCCGCGCCTCCACAGCACCTTGCGAGCCGACACCCGCACGAGACGCACCCGCGCCGCTCACCCGCAACGCGCACGAACGCGTCACCTCCAGACGTGCATCGCCCCAGCAACGTGCAGCGCCTATCGACCACCGAACGACATCGTCGTCGCCTCCGCTCCTCGCGGCCGCACGAGTCTCGCTCGCCGGCACGAGGCCCGTCCGCCCCCCCGGCAAACCCGGCGAGAGGCGCTCCAGCTTCAGGTGGCGCCCCTGCCGCTCGGCTGCCCACGCCGCCGGCATCGACACGGGCCGCACGCCCGTTGCGAACCCCCGACAACCGTGGACCTTCTGATGATCACCTGGCTGGCGTTCACCCACGCCTGGCTGGTACACAGACACACCTGGCTGGCGTTCACCCACGCCTGGCTGATACACAGGCACTCCTGCAGACACACCTGGAGGTACGCGCAGGTAGCCCTGCGACCGGGAGACGAGCCCGGGCGACGAGACGCCGCAGGTCGCACTGGGAACACTTGCGCTGTCAGCGCACTGCTGCTGTTGCTGCATGGCGACCGTGATGGTGCCGCTGTTGCCGATGATGCTGTCAGAAGGCGACAAGGGATGTGATGATGCTGCTGATGCTGCTGATGATGATGATTCAACTGATGATGATGCTGCTGCTGATGATGATTCAACTGATGATGCTGCTGCTGATGATTCAACTGATGATGCTGCTGCTGCTGATGATTCAACTGATGATGCTGCTGATGATGCTGCTGCTGATGATGATGATGATGCTGCTGATGATGATGCTGCTGATGATGATGCTGATTTAACTGATGATTATGATGCTGCTGATTTAACTGATGATGCTGCTGATTCAACTGATGATGCTTCTGCTGATGATGATGATTCAACTGATGATTATGATGCTGCTGATTTAACTGATGATGCTGCTGCTGAAGATTCAACTGATGATGATGCTGCTGATGATGATTCAACTGATGATGCTGCTGCTGCTGATGATGATTCAACTGATGATGCCACTGAATGCTATCGCAGCTGATGATGATGATTGACAACGACGATTATGATATTCTTTGGGTCTTTCAGTAAAGCCACGTAGATGAAAAAAATATATAAAAATAATAACAATATCATGTAGCGGGAGAGCTGCTAAGGCAGGGAAAATCGATGAATTCCTGCAGTCACGAAAGCTTTGAGTCATGAATATTATAGTCAACACAAACATTACTTAACGACTCTGGGCGAACACTTTCATGATGAAATCGTTCCTAACGGCTCGGCATTGACACGAAATGTACAGCGTAACCCAAGAGCTGCAGTATCATCTCTACTACTTAACAGCAGTGTTGTTATTGTTGTTGTTGAAATTAAGAATGATCACAATCTCCAGGAAGTGAGTCTATGAATCTGGAGAACACACAGAGTGTGGATTGTGCTACGCATGCACACACACCCCTCCCACTCGGATATTTGTAGCTCGCAAATAAACTTGAGATGACAGACCGTCACTTGCGGCTCCAACTCCTTACAACATCACCACCGTCACCACCACCACTACCACCACTACCACCACGACCACCACCACCACCACGACCACCACCACCTCCACCACCACCACCACAACCACCACGACCACCTCCACCTCAAGTCCAGTGAGCGATCATTAAAACCCCCTGCACACAGCGCCGGGAGCCACCGCTCCACACGCGAGTCGAGAGAGAAGTGGACAATTCACGTTCCCAATCGATGAGACTCACTCCTCGTTCAGCCTGCCCGCCTGCGATTAATCAATCAGTGGGATTGCGTCACTAATTGGCCTAATTAATTGGCTGATGCCTTGGCAGCAAGCACGTGACTCGGGCGAGCGAGTGAATTGCGAGAGCACGTGACGTGCACGTGACGTGGACGTGCGTTTACACTGTGACTCATCACTCGCACAGGTGTGTGGAGATTCGTAAATTGTGTCCGCGTGTGTGTGTCTGTGTGTGTGTCTGTGTGTGTGTCTGTGTGTGTCTGTGTGTGTGTGTCTGTGTGTCCGCGTGTGTGTGTCTGTGTGTGGGTGGGTGTGTGTCTGTGTGTCTGTGTGTGTCTGTGTGTGTGTCTGTGTGTGTGCCTGTGTGTGTGTCTATGTGTGTGTGTCTATGTGTGTATGTCTGTGTGTGTGTTTCTGTGTGTGTGTGTCTGTGTGTGTCTATGTGTGTGTCTATGTGTGTGCGTCTATGTGTGTGTGTGTCTGTGTGTCCACGTGTGTGTGTTTGTGTGTGGGTGGGTGTGGGTGTGTGTGTCTGTGTGTGTGTTTGTGTGTGTGTCTGTGTGTGTGTGTCTGTGTGTGTGTCTATGTGTGTGTGTCTATGTTGTGTGTGTCTGTGTGTCCGCGTGTGTGTGTCTGTGCGTGGTTGGGTGTGGGTGTGGGTGTCTGTGTGTGTACCTGGTGCAGTGTATAAACATCGCCACTAGGGAGACAAAGGCGGTCGGGCGTGGTGCTGGCCACCCACCCCCTCGTGCACCGTTCCGGCCTTCATAGGTGCTCGCTAACCGCACTTGCCCCTACAGTCTGTTAAGGCTATACGGGGATATTTTTATCTTTGTGTGGGTGTATGTGTCTCTGTCGATGTGGGTGTCTGTGTGTGGGTGTGGGACCGCACAGACTGTAACAACTACAGGGGCATCTCACTCCTCAGTGTGCCGGGAAAGGTCCTGGCAAGGATTATTCCACATCGCCTTGCTAGGCACGCTGAGGAGAGGCGTGCGGAACCCCAATGCGGTTTCAGGAAAGGGCGGTCCTGCACAGATGCCATATTTTCTGTCCGTCTGCTACAGCAGAGGTGTAGGGAATTCCAACAAGACCTACATCTCTGCTTTATTGACCTGGTCAAGGCCTATGATACCATCAATAGGCCTGGGCTCTGGGTTGTTCTTCATGCTTTCGGAGTCCCTGACCCTCTGCTCACCATCATTAAGGACCTTCATGATGGTGAGCGGGCCCGGGTAAAACTACGTGGCCGGGAGTCGGAGCCTTTCCCTGTACACCTTGGGGTGCGACAGGGATGTCCTCTGGCTCCCACATTATTTAACATCTATTTCGACTGCGTAGTTCATGAAGCCTTCAATAGCTGTACCGGGGGAATTTCCATTTGGTACAGATATAATGGGAGGCTGATCGACGCCCGGGTGCGATCAAGGGATGGCTCCCTATTGGTCAACCACGTTATGTATGCCGATGATTTGGTAATAGCTGCTCATTCAGAAGAGGAGTTGGAGACGCTGCTGCTGAGACTGGAGCGTGCCACTAAGAGATGGGGCCTTACAATCAGCCCCACCAAAACTAAGCACCTGCCTGGGTATTTTGTACCATCGAACACTCCACCCCCACAACTCCCAATCGGTGATGGGGAAGTTGTGGAGAGAGTGGAGAGTTTCCCATACCTGGGCAGTGTGCTTATGACCGGCTCCAGTTTAACAGCAGAGGTCTCACTCCGAATCAGTCGAGCGGCAATATCTTTTCATCGGTTGCGTAACGCTGTGTGGAAGCTACCTGGTCTGTCGCTCCGCACGAAGCTTCAGGTCTTCTCGGCCACGGTCATTCCCTCCCTTCTCTACGCTTGCGAAACGTGGACCCCCCTAATGGAGCATCTTCGCCGGTTGGAAACATTTAGGCTGGCCTGCCTACGATCCATCCTGGGATTAACCAGGCTGGATTGTGTGAGGAGCTCACAAATCCTTGAAAGATCTGGGCAAAGTCCCATCGGTGAGCTCCTCCGGCAGGCAAGGCTGCGTTGGCTGGGTCATGTAGCCCGCATGCCCAGCCACAGCATGCCTAAACAGCTTTTGTTCGGCCGGATCGAGGGGGCTAAACGGGCGCGGCACGGGCTAGAGAAAAGATGGAGTGATGTGGTACAGGAGGACGTGGAGCTGAGTGGACTTGCCGATGACTGGTACCAGTGGTGCCAAGATCGGCCTCAGTGGAGGAGGCTCGTGAAGGACGCTACTGGGCAGTTGGAGGCAGTCGCCCTCCAACAACAACGGAGGGCGGAGGAGCGACGCTCACAACAACGAGCGGAGCACCGGGTGTCTAAAGCACAGCAAGTTGGTACAGTAGGGGGAAAAGGTGGTGCATCAGCCAGTCATCTCGGTCATCTTGGTCAGTCGACCCGTGGCACCTGCTGGGTCTGCCCCGTGACCTCCTGCCAACGGGCATTCGACACTTCACGTGGTAGCCTCAAGGTGCACTTGGCCTGGCACAAGCGTCGTGGTGACGTCACCGCCACTTAGTGGCGAATGGCGGTTGTTGTTGTTGTTTGAGTATCTTTCTTGTAGGGAGTGTGCATTTGCCCCAACAGTCTGTCAGAAGCTACACGGGGGATCTTTGTCTGTGTGAGGAACCGCGTGTAGCTATTCTCACTGTGCCCCCCCTCCACCTCCCCCCACCACCCCCACCACCCCCACCACCTCCCACCTCCCCTCCCCTCCACCACCCTTCACCTCCCCCACCTCCCCCCACCACCCCCCACCTCCCCCCACCTCCCCCCACCACCCGCCCCCTCCACCACCCTTCCTCACCTACCCCCACCTCCCCCCACCTCCCCCCTCCTCACCTCCTCACCTCTCTGTCTCTCTGCCAGGTGCCCCTCAGACCACGACGAGATGGAGGAGGAGGAGATGGGGGTGGCCGGAGGTGGCGACCATCAGAGAGGAAGGGGAGGAGGAGGAGGTGGAGGAGGTGGAGGAGGAGGTGGAGGAGGTGGAGGAGGAGGTGGAGGAGGTGGTGGAGGAGGTGGAGGAGGAGGAGGAGGTGGTGGAGGTGGAGGAGGAGATTGGGCGAAGATGTGGGCTGGCTGGGGAGGGTGGGGTGGGCTCACCAGAGAGGGCACCTGGTGGTGCTATGATGGCGATGGTGGTGCTGGTGGTGGTAATGGTGGTGGTGATGGTGGTGGTGGCTATGATGGTGGCTATGATGGTGGCTATGGTGGTGGTGGTAATGGTGGCTATGATGGTGGTGGCTATGATGGTGGTGGTGGCATGGTCGATGTCATGCTACAGGGACCCCAGCCGGTGCAGAGGGGAGACGTGGGAGGAGGTGGAGGAGGAGAAGGTGGAGGAGGTGGAGGAGGTGGAGGAGGAGGTGGAGGAGGTGGAGGAGGAGGAGGTGGTGGAGGAGGAGGAAGAGGTGCGGGGGTGGAAGCCGCCACCACCGTGGGAAGACATGAAGGAGAGCGCCAACAGCAGCAGGTGGTGAGTGTGGTGGTGAGTGTGGTGGTGAGTGAGCGAGTGTGGTGGTGAGTGTGGTGGTGAGTGTGGTGCTGAGTGTGGTGAGTGAGTGTGGTGAGTGAGTGTGGTGGTGAGTGAGCGAGTGTGGTGGTGAGTGTGGTGGTGAGTGTGGTGGTGAGTGGTGAGTGTGGTGGTGAGTGTGGGGGTGAGTGTGGTGGTGAGTGTGGTGGTGAGTGAGCGAGTGTGGTGGTGAGTGTGGTGGTGAGTGTGGTGCTGAGTGTGGTGAGTGAGTGTGGTGAGTGAGTGTGGTGGTGAGTGAGCGAGTGTGGTGGTGAGTGTGGTGGTGAGTGTGGTGGTGAGTGGTGAGTGTGGTGGTGAGTGTGGGGGTGAGTGTGGTGGTGAGTGTGGTGGTGAGTGAGCGAGTGTGGTGGTGAGTGTGGTGGTGAGTGTGGTGGTGAGTGTGGTGGTGAGTGTGGTGGTGAGTGAGCGAGTGTGGTGGTGAGTGTGGTAGTGAGTGTGGTGAGTGAGTGTGGTGAGTGAGTGTGGTGGTGAGTGAGCGAGTGTGGTGGTGAGTGTGGTGGTGAGTGTGGTGGTGAGTGGTGAGTGTGGTGGTGAGTGTGGTGGTGAGTGGTGAGTGTGGTGGTGAGTGTGCTGGTGAGTGTGGTGCTGAGTGTGGTGAGTGAGTGTGGTGAGTGAGTGTGGTGGTGAGTGAGCGAGTGTGGTGGTGAGTGTGGTGGTGAGTGTGGTGGTGAGTGTGGTGGTGAGTGAGCGAGTGTGGTGGTGAGTGTGGTGGTGAGTGTGGTGCTGAGTGTGGTGAGTGAGTGTGGTGAGTGAGTGTGGTGGTGAGTGTGGTGGTGAGTGGTGAGTGTGGTGGTGAGTGTGGTAGTGAGTGGTGAGTGTGGTGGTGAGTGTGGTGGTGAGTGTGGTGGTGAGTGTGGTGGTGAGTGAGCGAGTGTGGTGGTGAGTGAGCGAGTGTGGTGGTGAGTGTGGTGGTGAGTGTGGTGAGTGTATTGGTGAGTGTATTGGTGAGTGTGGTGGTGAGTGTGGTGAGTGAGTGAGTGTACACTGAGTGTGGTGGTGAGTGTGGTGGTGAGTGTGGTGGTGAGTTGTGAGTGTGGTGGTGAGTGTGGTGGTGAGTGTGGTGGTGAGTGTATTGGTGAGTGTGGTAGTGAGTGTGGTAGTGAGTGAGTGTGCACTGAGTGAGTGAGTGTACACTGAGTGTGGTAGTGAGTGAGTGAGTGTACACTGAGTGTGGTAGTGAGTGTGGTGGTGAGTGAGTGAGTGTACACTGAGTGTGGTGGTGAGTGAGTGAGTGTGGTAGTGAGTGAGTGGTGAGTGAGTGAGTGTGCACTGAGTGTGGTAGTGAGTGTGGTGGTGAGTGAGTGAGTGTACACTGAGTGTGGTGGTGAGTGAGTGAGTGAGTGTGGTAGTGAGTGAGTGAGTGTGCACTGAGTGTGGTAGTGAGTGTGGTGGTGAGTGAGTGAGTGTACACTGAGTGTGGTGGTGAGTGAGTGAGTGAGTGTGGTAGTGAGTGAGTGGTGAGTGAGTGAGTGTGCACTGAGTGTGGTAGTGAGTGTGGTAGTGAGTGAGTGGTGAGTGTATTGGTGAGTGTGGTGTGAGGGTGGTGTGAGGGTGGTGTGAGTGTGGTGTGAGTGTGGTGGTGAGTGTGGTGGTGAGTGTATTGGTGAGTGTGGTGTGAGGGTGGTGTGAGTGTGGTGGTGAGTGGTGAGTGTGGTGGTGAGTGTGGTGGTGAGTGTGGTAGTGAGTGTGGTGGTGGTGAGTGAGTGAGTGTACACTGTGTATGGTAGTGAGTGAGTGTACACTGTGTATGGTAGTGAGTGAGTGAGTGTAAACTGTGTATGGTAGTGTGGTAGTGAGTGTGGTAGTGAGTGAGTGAGTGTGCACTGAGTGTGGTAGTGAGTGGTGAGTGTGGTAGTGAGTGTGGTAGTGAGTGAGTGAGTGTGCACTGAGTGTGTGTTCATGATGAACTTCTTTCTCACTCTACGTAGCCAACCTCTGCTCCCCGTCCCCTCTCTCCCCACTCTCCTCCCAGCTGACTCACCATGCGGCCACTCAGCCCGTGACCAATCTCCCTCCCCGGGGGACTCACTGCCTGGCGATGTTCCACCAGGCGCCTGTCAATCACCCCTCACAGCTGATTTACCCACAGCTGGGTCAACCTCCCCAACTGACTCACCCCTCACAGCTGATTTACCCACAGCTGGGTCAACCTCCCCAACTAACTCACCCCTCACAGCTGACTCACCCACAGCTGGGTCAACCTCCCCAACTGACTCACCCCTCACAGCTGACTCACCCACAGCTGGGTCAACCTCCCCAACTGACTCACCCCTCACAGCTGACTCACCCACAGCTGGGTCAACCTCCCCAACTAACTCACCCCTCACAGCTGACTCACCCACAGCTGGGTCAACCTCCCCAACTGACTCACCCCTCACAGCTGACTCACCCACAGCTGGGTCAACCTCCCCAACTGACTCACCCCTCACAGCTGACTCACCCACAGCTGGGCCAACCTCCCAACTGACTCACCCCTCACAGCTGACTCACCCACAGCTGGGTCAACCTCCCCAACTGACTCACCCCTCACAGCTGACTCACCCACAGCTGGGTCAACCTCCCCAACTGACTCACCCCTCACAGCTGACTCACCCACAGCTGGGTCAACCTCCCCAACTGACTCACCCCTCACAGCTGACTCACCCACAGCTGGGTCAACCTCCCCAACTGACTCACCCCTCACAGCTGACTCACCCACAGCTGGGTCAACCTCCCCAACTGACTCACCCCTCACAGCTGACTCACCCACAGCTGGGTCAACCTCCCAAACTAACTCACCCCTCACAGCTGACTCACCCACAGCTGGGTCAACCTCCCCAACTGACTCACCCCTCACAGCTGACTCACCCACAGCTGGGTCAACCTCCCCAACTGACTCACCCCTCCCAGGTGATTTGCCCACAGCTGACTCAACCTCCCCAACTGACTCACCCCCCCCAGGTGATTTGCCCACAGCTGACTCAACCCCATTGGGTGGTGTGTGATTGTGGTTACTGCCATGCCCAATACGCAGCACTGACCACACACACAATATGAAGATGTATCATGTACAACTTGATTTGATGTTT
Organism: Lethenteron reissneri; assembly: GCF_015708825.2. NCBI lineage: Eukaryota > Metazoa > Chordata > Hyperoartia > Petromyzontiformes > Petromyzontidae > Lethenteron > Lethenteron reissneri. The sequence continues at coordinate 77,963 of NW_026891094.1, forward strand.
AATATTTTGTGATGTGAAAAGAGTTTTTTCAAATATGAAGATGTAACATATACAACTTGGTTTGATGTTTAATATTTTGTGATGTAAAAAGAGTTTTTTAAATATGAAGATGTAACATATACAACTTGGTTTGATGTTTAATATTTTGTGATGTACAAAGAGTTTTTTTAAAATATGAAAACGTATCATATTCAACCTGGATTTCTGTCATTCCACACATTTATTCATCATTCCGCGTACCCCCAGTTGCGAACAGCTGGCCTAGAGAAGCGATTGGTGACAGACATCACCATCACATCGACATGAGGATGGCTTTATGAGACCCGCGGCTACATGGAATCCACAAATACGTTTGAAATACCAACGTGTTCTGTGCGCGATTGCGAACTGCAAGGCTGTGAGCCTGAACTCGATGATATTAACGCAAAAAAAAATCTCCCAGTTGGGTGACATCGTTGTAAATGTCCCTGAAGAAGAATGTTGCCGTGTGCTCGACGGCACGCTCCGTGCGGAACGCACAATCGACGGTTCGTCTACGACGTGAAGGGTTCGCAGTCAGATTCGTTCCCCCGTCCACGTTGACGACTTTGGCCCGTCTTCTTGGTTCTTTCGGTAAAGTCACGTAGAAGGGAAATAATAAAATAATAAACATAAAACATAATAAAATACAATTCTCACGACGTTTCGGCCACAAAGCAAGCAGCCGTCCTCAGGTGAAGACCAGGTCTGTGGGGGAGACAGCGTCATTCAGGTGAAGAACAGGTCTGTCGGGGAGACAGCGTCCTCAGGTGTCATTCAGACGCTGTATTTCCGACAGACCTGTTCTTCACCTGAGGACGGCTGCTTGCGTTGTGGCCGAAACGTCGTGAGAATTGTATTTTATTATGTTTTATTATTTTATTACTTCCCTTCTACGTGACTTTACCGAAAGAACCAAGAAGATGAATCCCTGCAGTCACGAAAGCTTTACATCGAAGTTTGATCCTCGTTCCACTCCGGCCTGTCGGCGGGTCACACATGTTCTCAATGTGTTGATGGTGAACCAAGACAAATTGACCGCAGTGCGGTTTTTCCAGCATAAGGCCGAGAGCTTCACATTTTGTTTCCGCGCAGTGCGCGCCATCGAGACTCCACGCAGAGCAGCCCCGAGCGATCCAGCTGGTCGCGACATCGCCCTTCATCAGCGTCAGCGGCGGACGCGTGATCAGAGTGGACAACTTTCGATGTAACGCTTCTTTCGTGACTGCAGTGATTCACCTTCTTGGTTCTTTCGGTAAAGTCATGTAGAAGGAAAGTAAAAATAAAACATAATAAAATAATAAAATATCATATTATTATATTATATTATTACGTGTTATTTGTATTATTTTATTACTTCCCTTCTACGTGACTTTACCGAAAGAACCAACAAGAGTGGACAACGTCGCGGCTCAATTCGGAGTCGGCAATAGCTGGAGGCACTTCTTTATTTAGTGAGCACCATCACAACAACGACAACAACAACGACAACAACACCTACGTGGGCGGACGCACTTGCATCGTCGTTTCCATCACGAGGAGCGTCTAATTGCCGGCGGCACTACTTGGTGAGGGCAGTCGCTGGCGCCGCCTGACTAGCGGCACCCCTAACCCTCTAACCCTAACCCTCTAACCCTAACCCTAACCCTCTAACCCTAACACCCTAACCCTCTAACCCTAACCCTCTAACCCTAACCCTCTAACCCTCTAACCCTAACCCTAACCCTAACCCTCTAACCCTAACCCTCTAACCCTAACACCCTAACCCTCTAACCCTAACCCTCTAACCCTAACCCTCTAACCCTAACACCCTAACCCTCTAACCCTAACCCTCTAACCCTAACCCTCTAACCCTAACCCTCTAACCCTAACCCTCTAACCCTAACACCCTAACCCTCTAACCCTAACCCTCTAACCCTAACCCTCTAACCCTAACCCTCTAACCCTAACACCCTAACCCTAACCCTCTAACCCTAACACCCTAACCCTCTAACCCTAACACCCTAACCCTCTAACCCTA
>NW_026891094.1:85000-119896 GCF_015708825.2 Lethenteron reissneri
TCATCGTCGTGGTCATCGTCGTCATCGCTGTGGTGGTTGTTGACACGGTCCACATCATCATCATCGTCACCGTCACCGTCATCATCGTCGTCGTCACCGTCATCATCGTCACCGTCATCATCAGCGACGTCACCGTCATCATCATCATCGTCATCGCTGTGGTGGTTGTTGACACGGTCCACATCATCATCATCGTCACCGTCACCGTCATCACCGTCACCGTCATCATCAGCGACGTCACCGTCATCATCATCATCGTCATCGCTGTGGTGGTTGTTGACACGGTCCACACCATCAGCGACGTCACCGTCATCATCATCGTCGTAGTCATCTTTGTGGTCGTCATCGTCTTCGTAGCCCTCATCCTCATGACGGCACTCCTCCTCCTCATCATCGTCATCGTCACCGTCCTCCTCCTCCTCCGTCGATTTCTTGTGCAGCACCAAGGTGACAGTGGGAGCACTCAGCACGGCTGAGACACGGGGGGGGGGGGGGGGGGGGGGGGGCAGGGGGGAGTGAGACGTCATCTCACTCACCTGGTGAGGAGATGACGTCATCTCACTCACCTGGTGAGGAGATGACGTCATCTCACTCACCTGGTGAGGAGATGACGTCATCTCACTCACCTGGTGAGGAGATGACGTCATCTCACTCACCCCCCTAGCCTGAACAGACTGTTGGTGCAAGAGGAGCACACAGAGACACTCACACACAGAGACACACACACACACAGAGACACACACAGAGACACTCACACACAGAGAGAGACACACACACACAGAGACACACACAGAGACACTCACACACAGAGACACTCACACACACAGAGACACACACACACACAGAGACACACACAGAGACACTCACACACAGAGACACAGACAATGCCACTCACTTGTCTTCAAGGGTAAGACCTCAACCACGACCCAGGGTGAGGATGATGGTGGTGTTGGTGGTGGTGATGAGACGGTGGATCTGACGCGAAGTTGATAGCGGTCGCCGGGATGTCGCAGCGCTGAGGAGACATCGCACCGTGTCTCTGCGGTGGCAGCGCAGACGGTCCGCCAGCGGGCTCGTCCATAGCTGCACAGACAGAGACACGGGGAGGAGGAGGTGAGGAGTGGGTGTGTGAGTGGGTGAGTGAGTGGGTGGGTGAGTGGGTGGGCAAGCGGGTGAGTGGGTGGGTGAGTGAGTGGTTGAGTGTGTGAGTGGGTGAGTGAGTGGGTGGGTGAGTGGGTGGGTGAGTGGATGGGTGGGTGAGTGGATGGGTGAGTGAGTGGATGGGTGAGTGAGTGGGTGAGTGAGAGAGTGGGTGGGTGAGAGAGTAGGTGGGTGAGTGGGTGGGTGGGTGAGTGGATGGGTGAGTGAGTGGATGGGTGAGTGAGTGGGTGAGTGAGAGAGTGGATGGGTGAGTGAGTGGGTGAGTGAGAGAGTGGGTGGGTGAGTGGGTGGGTGAGTGGGTGATGAGAGAGTGGGTGGGTGAGAGAGTGGGTGGGTGAGAGAGTGGGTGGGTGAGAGAGTGGGTGGTGAGTAAGTGGGTGGGTGAGTGGTGGGTGAGTAAGTGGGTGAGTGAGTGGGTGGGTGAGTAAGTGGGTGGGTGAGTGGGTGGGTGAGTGAGTGGGTGAGTGAGAGAGTGGGTGGGTGAGTAAGTGGGTGGGTGAGTGGGTGGGTGAGTGGGTGAGTGAGAGAGTGGTTGAGCAAGTGGATGGGTGAGTGAGCGAGTGAGTGAGTGGATGGGCGAGTAAGTGGGTGAGCGAGTGAGCAAGCATCTCACAGTTTGCTGTCCACCCTGTAGGCAACGTCCAGGAGCTGTGAGCTGCTGCTGGTGGCGACGTCCACTTGAGCGTCGTGGTCCCAGCGGAGTTGCGTCAGCAGGTCGCGAGACTCCACGCGGACATTCAGAGGGGGAGTCGCAGCTGCGGAGATGGGCAGTGTGCGCTAACCACTGCACCACCGCTCCCCACACACACACAGTGCGCTAACCACTGCACCACCGCTCCCCACACACACACACAGTGCGCTAACCACTGCACCACCGCTCCCCACACACACACACAGTGCGCTAACCACTGCACCACCGCTCCCCACACACACACAGTGCGCTAACCACTGCACCACCGCTCCCCACACACACACAGTGCGCTAACCACTGCACCACCGCTCCCCACACACACACACAGTGCGCTAACCACTGCACCACCGCTCCCCACACACACACACAGTGCGCTAACCACTGCACCACCGCTCCCCACACACACACACAGTGCGCTAACCACTGCACCACCGCTCCCCACACACACACAGTGCGCTAACCACTGCACCACCACTCCCCCCACACACACACAGTGCGCTAACCACTGCACCACCGCTCCCCACACACACACACAGTGCGCTAACCACTGCACCACCCGCTCCCCCCACACACACACACAGTGCGCTAACCACTGCACCACCGCTCCCCCCCCACACACACACAGTGCGCTAACCACTGCACCACCGCTCCCCACACACACACAGTGCGCTAACCACTGCACCACCGCTCCCCCCCCCCCCACACACACACACAGTGCGCTAACCACTGCACCACCGCTCCCCACACACACACAGTGCGCTAACCACTGCACCACCGCTCCCCCCCCCCCCCCACACACACACACAGTGCGCTAACCACTGCACCACCACTCCCCACACACACACAGTGCGCTAACCACTGCACCACCGCTCCCCACACACACACAGTGCGCTAACCACTTCACCACCGCTCCCCACACACACACACACAGTGCGCTAACCACTGCACCACCGCTCCCCACACACACACAGTGCGCTAACCACTTCACCACCGCTCCCCACGTCCACCACACCCTGGTACCCGATGTATCAACTACCTCTGGCTGGGCTCACCGTGTGTGCACGTGACGAGGTGGAGGACGGAGAGGAAGAGTAGGCCAAGTCTCGAGAAGAGTTCTCGCACCGCCATGACACCCACCTGGGACCCACGTGTTTCCGTTTCTCAAGTCACGTGGTGCAGAGAAATTCGATTCCCGGTTCGATTATCTCCATTTGCGTCGATTCTTAATGGGATAACATTAGGAATCGATTCTTGTAGTGAATTTATAGAGTCGATTTCCGTTGAGATAACATGGGAATAGACTATCGTGGGTGTGTGTGCATGTGTGTGTGTCTAAAGTCGATGTCTGCGTGTGTGTACTTGTGTGTAAGTCGATGTCTGTGTGTACTTGTGTGTGTGTGTTCATGTGTGTGTATCTAAAGTCGATGTCTGTGTGTACTTGTGTGTGTGTGAGTCCATGTGTGTGTATCTAAAGTCGATGTCTGTGTGTACTTGTGTGTGTGAGAGTCCATGTGTGTGTATCTAAAGTCGATGTCTGTGTGTGTAAGTTTGTATGTGTGTAAGTTGATGTCTGTATGTGTGTACTTGTGTGTGTGAGTCCATGTGTGTGTATCTAAAGTCGATGTCTGTACGTTTGTATGTGTGTGTAAGTTGATGTCTGTATGTGTGTACTTGTGTGTGTGAGTCCATGTGTGTGTATCTCAAGTCGATGTCTGTGTGTGTGTACTTGTGTGTGTGTGTGAGCCCAGCCACCGCATGCCTAAACAGCTTTTGTTCGGCCGGATCGAGGGGGCTAGACGGGCGCGGCACGGGCTGGAGAAGAGATGGAGTGATGTGGTACAGGAGGACGTGGAGCTGAGTGGACTTGCCGATGACTGGTACCAGCGGTGTCAAGATCGGCCTCAGTGGAGGAGGCTCGTGAAGGACGCTACTGGGCAGTTGGAGGCAGTCGCCCTCCAACAACAACGGAGGGCGGAGGAGCGACGCTCACAACAACGAGCGGAGCGCCGGGTGGCTAAAGCACAGCAAGTTGGCACAGTAGGGGGCACAGGTGGTGCATCAGCCAGTCATCTCGGTCAGTCGACCAGTGGCACCTGGGTCTGCCCCGTGACCTCCTGCCAGCGGGCTTTCGACACTTCACGTGGCCTCAAGGTGCACTTGGCCTGGCACAAGCATCGTGGTGACGTCACCGCCACTTAGTGGCGAATGGCGGTTGTTGTTGTTGTTGTGTGTAAGTCGATGTCTGTGTGTGTGTACTTGTGTGTGTGTGTACTTGTGTGTGTGTGTAAGTCGATGTCTGTGTGTGTAAGTCGATGTCTGTGTGTGTGTACTTGTGTGTGTGTGTACTTGTGTGTGTGTGTGTAAGTCGATGTCTGTGTGTGTAAGTCGATGTCTGTGTGTGTGTACTTGTGTGTGTGTGTGTAAGTCGATGTCTGTGTGGTGTACTTGTGTGTGTATAAGTCGATGTCTGTGTGTGTGTACTTGTGTGTGTGTGTAAGTCGATGTCTGTGTGTGTGTACTTGTGTGTGTGTAAGTCGATGTCTGTGTGTGTGTGTACTTGTGTGTGTGTGTAAGTCGATGTCTGTGTGTGTGTACTTGTGTGTGTGTGTCACTCCATCTCGGTCAGTCGACCCGTGGCACCTGCTGGGTCTGCCCCGTGACCTCCTCCTGCCAGCGGGCGTTCGACACTTCACGTGGTGGCCTCAAGGTGCACGTGGCCTGGCACAAGCGTCGTGGTGACGTCACCGCCACTTAGTGGCGAATGGCGGTTGTGTGTGTGTGCGTACAACGAGCGGAGCGCCGGGTGGCTAAAGCACAGCAAGTTGGCACAGTAGGGGGCACAGGTGGTGCATCAGCCAGTCATCTCGGTCATGTCGAAGTGTGCGGTGCAGGGCTCTGTCTGGGACAAGTGTCTGCGGACACGCCTGGCTTGAAGCGATTGCATTCAGAGCCTTGACCCTCCAGCGAGGTAACTGAACGCCGGTTGCGAGTGCACACATCGCCGAGCCACTACGGTGCAGCTGCCGTGCGCATCGAGGCATTCCGGCAAAGCGACTGAACCCTCGACAGAGCGCGACGTGCAGAGCAGATTGTCAGCACCACCACCGACGATGATGTCAATGATTCATCGCGGACAGATCGCAGAGTGAAGTGCGCTTCTCATAAAGACGTCAATAACGCAGCTTAAAGTTTGCACAAATGTCTTTTATTACAAAGTAGTACAAGACGAGAGACCGAGAGTGTGTAGTGACTCCGTCCTAGCGGCTGGCGCCGCCGCCGCCGGCCCAGGCGATGCATCGCCGGCGCCGCACCAGCCGCACGGTGCGCGTCAGGACGGCCGTCTGCTCGGCGCTTGCCAGGCCGGCGGCCGCCAGCGCCGTGTGTTGCTCACGCGCCAGTCGGAGCAGCGCCGTCAGGAGCCTGCCAGAGAGGGGGGGGGGGGGGGGCGGTCACGTCAGCGTCGTCACGCACGGAGCGCTCCACACGCACGGCACTGGCACACGCGCACCGACTCGCACAAACACTAGCGCACACACGCACACACACACGGCACTGACACACGCACCGACTCGCACGCAAACACAAGCGCACACACGCAAACACACACACACGCAAACACACACACACAAACACACACACGCAAACACACACACGCAAACACACACACGCAAACACACACGGCACTGACACACGCACCGACTCGCACACAAACACAAGCGCACACACACAAACACACACACACGCAAACACACACACACAAACACACACACGCAAACACACACGCAAACGCACACACACACACACGCAAACACACACACACGCAAACACACACGCACACACGCAAACACACACATGCAAACACACACACACGTAAACACACACACACACGCAAACACACATACACGCACGGCACTGACACACGCACCGACTCACATGCAAACACAAGCGCACACCCGCACACACACACAAACACACGCAAACACAAGCGCACACAAACACACACCCGCACACACACACACCCACAAAGATCCCCCGTGTAGCCTTAACAGACTGTTGGGGCGAGTGCTGTTAGCGAACGACACGCGAGGGGGTGGGTCTCTGTGTGGTGAGTCTGTGGGTCTCTGTGTGGTGAGTCCGTGGGTCTCTGTGTGGTGAGTCTGTGGGTCTCTGTGTGGTGAGTCTGTGGGTCTCTGTGTGGTGAGTCTGTGGGTCTCTGTGTGGTGAGTCTGTGTGGTGAGTCTGTGTGTTGAGTCTGTGGGTCTCTGTGTGGTGAGTCTGTGGGTCTCTGTGTGGTGAGTCTGTGGGTCTCTGTGTGGTGAGTCTGTGTGGTGAGTCTGTGTGGTGAGTCTATGGGTCTCTGTGTGGTGAGTCCGTGGGTCTCTGTGTGGTGAGTCTGTGGGTCTCTGTGTGGTGAGTCTGTGGGTCTCTGTGTGGTGAGTCTGTGTGGTGAGTCTGTGTGGTGAGTCTATGGGTCTCTGTGTGGTGAGTCTATGGGTCTCTGTGTGGTGAGTCTGTGGGTCTCTGTGTGGTGAGTCTCACCTCTCCGTTTCCTGACGCTCCGCCTCGCGCAGCATGGCAAACTGCTCGGCTTGCCGAACTCGCCGACGCAGCTCCGTCTCCTCCCCCTCCCGCTCGCCGCCGGGCGCCACCACCGCCGGCTGTCGGGCGGGACCCACGGCCGCGATGGCGCCGTCTAAGGGCGGCGCCCGGAGCCGGTCGGCGTTGTCGGCGGGTTCCGTGGCGCGCTGCTGCTGTTGCTGTTGCTGCTGCTGTTGCTGCTGCTGCTGCCGTAACTGCTCCACCACCGCCAGCATCTCCGGCCTGGTCAAGGTGAGGCACCGGCGCCGGTGATGACGACGGCGCTGAGGGAGGGGGGGGGGGGGGGGGGGGGCGGGAGGGTTAGAACGGGGCGCCGTGTCGCGGGCGCCCACCAGGGCCGCCGCTCGCGTCGCGGTCGAAGCGTCGCGCTTCTGTGATTCTCTCCGAACCCGCCGCCGCCGACGCGACTTCTTCACCCAAAGACCCGAGAACGTCAATTCTTGCCGCGTCCACGAAACCTTCGGGACGAGATCCCCCCCCCCCCCCCCCCGCGGTGCGTCTCTCTCACCTGAGCGGCGACGCCGTCCGGGTTGGCTGCCGTGGCCGCCGCCGGCGCCACCCGGCGCGGCTCCTCCGGGTCGCGCCGGGGCTCCTCCTGCGGCTGCTGGCGCCGCGGTTGCGGCAAGACGACGCAGCGCGGCACCACCAGGCAGCGGCGCCGCAGTTGCCGCGGCGTGGGGAGGCCGAGGTGGTGGCCCTGGAGGTGGGGCCCCGGGTAGCGGCGGGCGCCGTCGCTCGTGTCCGTGGGCTGACGGCGAAGCCGAGGGGAGGGGGGGGGCACAACAACAACAACAAGAGGCTGTCACTCTCTAAACTAGCGCTGGGCGATTTGGGGGGAAATACCTAATTGAGATTTTTCTGACAGATATTGCGATTTGATTTGATATAAAACAATTTGTTCAAGTCAAGCTTCAGTTCAATATTCACTGTGTAATAGATTTACAACGTGTGATGTGGCATTGCCACATGATACCGTCAACATATGAACTGATACATATATTCTAATGGAAGGATGAGAACTTAAAAATATATGAATTGCTTCCAACATGTATTTATAAAAAAAAATTTAATAGAACAATCAAACATAGAACAATTGTGAAGTGAAATCAATAAAGTTATAATAATAAGTAAGAAAACAATTCCAATAAGTAATCGGCATTTTACAAATCGCAAAAAAAATCGATTTCCTAATCGCATTGCTTCAAATTGCGATTTCAAATTGATTAATCGTTCAGTCCTACTCTATACCAGTGGCTCTTAACCTCAGAAGAGGGGCATCTTGCACAGCCCCAGGTTAAGAACCACTGCACTAAACGCTTTGTTCCCAAATATGCTATTAGGGGAAACCTCAAGGACCCGGAGAAAAATCCACGCAAGCACGGGGAGAGATGCGTCTCTCTCCTCACTCTACACGAGACACACGGGAGGAGGGGAGGGGGGTAAAGACGTGTCGCTCACCACCACACAGCCAGGCAGTGGTTCACTAGTCCCCACAATCAGCACTACCAGGCTGGGGCCTGCTTGGCTTGTGAGACACACGGGGGGAGGAGGAGAGGGGGTAGAGACGTGATGCTCACCTGATCGGCATCCACCTGGCCGGGCACGTCTGCCATGATGTCTTCTGTGGTCTCCTGCGAGCTCATCTTGGTGTTCTCTACACAGACAGTACATACAATGGCCGTGAGACACCGATATAGGCGGATGGTGTAGATAGACAGAGACATGCAGCAGACTGAATGAACATTTCCACTTGAGGAGAGACAAAGGCGGCCGGGCGTGGTGCTGGCCACCCACCCCTCCTGCTAGCAGCACTTGCCCCTACAGCCTGCTACCACAGGCTACACGGGGCATCTTTGTCTTTGCCTTCATAGCTGCTGCTGCTGCTACTCGCTAACAGCACTTGCCCCTACAGTCTGTGCGAGGAGCGGCTTTGTCTGTGTACCGTACAATGATTCGCGTCTGCTAACCGCTATTAAAACGTAAATAACAATTTCGATTTAAAGCTTTCGTGACTGCAGGGATTCATCTTCTTGGTTCTTTCGGTAAAGTCACGTAGAAGGGAAATAATAAAATAATAAAAATAACACATAATAAAATATTATATTTTATAAAGTATAAAAATAAAGCAATACAATATTTAATTGGTTTATAATTTATTTTATGAAGTTTACATTTTATTATTTTATTATTTCAATTCTACGTGACTTTACCGAAAAAAACAATAAATTATTTAACATAATAAAGTATTTTTTTACGTTTTATTATTATTTTATTATTTCCATTCTACGTGACTTTACCGAAAGAACCAACAATTTATTAAACATAAAGTATTTTACTATGTTTTATTTTTATTTTTTCCATTCTACGTGACTTTACCTAAAGAACCAAGAGGATAAATAACAATGTTTAAAGCACGGCAACGTCACAATGAAAGCTTATAGCCCACGAGTAACATAAACAAATCGTTGCAAGTGCACCAATGTGAACGTGAGAGGGCGAGACATGATGGGTAGTCACCAGGCCTCGCCTCACGTCGGGGGACCACGGCCTCGCCTAGCGACTCCGGCCCAACGAGCCCGGCCTGAGATCCAGGCGAGCGCCCAGGCTGAGGCCTAAACAACCCCCTCACCAAGCTCCCAAAATGAATCGTTAAAGAATTATTAACTCTTTAACGATTAATTTTTGCAAGCGAACGAAATCTAATTCGCTAATCGATGCGGGAAAGTCACGAAGGTTAAAATAATAACATTAATAAAAGTAATAATAGAAATAAAATAATAAATCACGACGTGTCGTCATCAGCTGGGCCCGTCACAGCTACATTCGCTGTATTTCTACTAAAACTTTTATTAAGTTTTAATTTATTTTTACCCTACGTGAAAAAAAACTTAAAGAGTACACACACAACATACACACAACATTTATACACACAACATTTATACACACAACATTTATACACACAACATTTATACACACAACATTTATACATACAACATTTATACACACAACATTTATACACACAACATTTATACATACAACATTTATACATACAACATTTATACATACCTAGTTGAAAAACCCGCCTTTTCTGCGTGTTTCTCCGTGTGATGATGGGAGCTTCTGGAAGTCTCTAGAAGTCTCTAGAATTCGCTGGAAGTCTCGAGAAGTCACTAAAAGTCACTAGAAGTCACTAAAAGTCACTAGAAGTCACTATAATTCGCTGTAAGTCACTAGAAGTCACTATAATTCGCTGTAAGTCACGAGAAGTCGCTAGAATTCGCTGGGAGCTACAATAAGATGCGTCACCTTGAATCGAAATGTTGAGAAAATGGCGGAACGCGTCACCTGGCTTAACACAAAGATGGAGCCCCGCCCACCCACTCAGCCAATCAGCAGCCCCCCCTCTCACACACCCACGCCTCAGCCAATCAGCAACCGTCTTACTCAGCCACTCAGCCAATCAGCAGCCCCCCTCTCACACACCCACGCCTCGGCCAATCAGCAATCGGCTCACTCAGCCACTCAGCCAATCAGCAATCGTCTTACTCACACACCCACGCCTCAGCCAATCAGCAACGCCTCACACACCCACGCTTCAGCCAATCAGCAACCGTCTTACTCAGCCACTCAGTCGTCCAGCTCCCCCCATCAAACGCTTGGATTACGTACAGTGCCAAGTCTCTCTCACTCTGTGTGTCTGTGTGTGTGTTCTCTCTCTGTGTGTGTCTCTCTCTCTGCGTGTCTGTGTGTGTCTCTCTCTGTGTGTGTCTCTGTGTGTCTCGCAGAAGAGAAATAATAAAATAATAAAAATACAACATAAAGTCGCGTACAAGGGAAATGATAAAATAGTAACAATTAAACATAAAGTCGCATGGAAGGGAAATAATAATATAAGAAAACATAAAGTCGCGTAAAAGAGAAATAAAATGATACAAATAGAACAAAGTCGCATAGAAGGGAAATAATAAAATAATAATTCACCATAAAGGCACGTAGAAGGGAAATAATAAAATAATAACAATTAAACTAAGTCGCATAGGAGGGAAATAATAAACTAATAAAAATACTGCATAAAGTCGCGTACAAGAGAAATAATAAAATAATAAACAATCAAACATAAAGTTGCGTAGAAGGGAAATAATAAAATAATAAAAATGCAGCATAATAAAATAATTATTTTTATACGTAATCAAATAATTATTTTTATTATGTTTTGTTTTTATTACGTAGAATGGAAATAATAAAATAATAAAATATTTTATTATGTATAAAAATAAAACATCATAAAATTTTTATTTTTTATTTCCATTCTACGTGACTTTGCCGAAAGAACCAAGAATTATTTTATTATACGTAATAAAATAATTATTTTATTGTTTTTTTAAAATATTTTATTATTTCCATTCTACGTGACATAATAAAATAAAACGTAATAAAATAAATATTTTATTATGATTTATTTTTAGTATTTTTTAATTTCCATTCTACGTGAGTTTACCGAAAGAACCAAGAATTGTTTTATTATGTATAATAAATAATTTTTTATTATGTATAATTACTGCAGGAATACATTTTTAAAAGGAAACCCCGTTGCTGCGCTGAAGGTGATGAGCGTGTTTCAGTGCGACAACAACAACAAGCCGCCAAGAGGCTTCCTCGGGGTGCAGCTCTCAGCTGGCGCCTCTCGCGTTCTCACGAGCGCCGCCTGCCGCCCAGAGGCGGGAGTCTTCAGCGCAGCGAGCAACTCGCGCCGCACTTTTACATCAACTAAGATGCGGGTTTATTAAACTGCAAATCCTAATCAAAAATCGAGGGCGACGAGACGTCAAGATGGGTCACCAATGTGAACATGTCACCAACAATAACGCTGGCGCGCTACAGTTAAAATTTGATTTAAAAAAATATTCCCCGTGGAGGATGCGGGCATCGAACTTAACATCGAAGAGTTTAGTGCGTCTAGTGGCGTGCTCACGCTACCAACTGCACTAAACTCTTGGTAGCATCTCGAGGGTCCTAGTGTAGTTACTAGTGTGCCAGTTGTGTGTGTTAGCGAGCTCTGTGTTGTTAGCAAGACATTTCACACCGTCTATCCTGGTACTGGACGTGCATTTGAGATGTGTTCACTTCATTTTATTATGTTTTATTTTTATTATAAACATAAATAATTAATTTACTACGTATAATAAAATTATTTTTTTATTATGTTTTATTTTGATTTATTTTGTTTTATTTTGATTTTTGTATTATTTCCATTCTACGTAATAAAAATAAAACATAATAAAATAATTATGTTAGTATGTATATTTTTGGAATATTTTTTATTTCTCGTCACATCTCTTTCGCCTTAACAGGGGCTTGAAAACAGCAACATCGAGGGTGACAAGACGTCAAGCTGGTTCACCAATGTGAACATGTCACCAACAATAACGCTGGGGCGTTACATTTAAAATTTGATTTAAAAAAAGTATTCCCCGTGGAGGATGCGGGAATCGATCCGGCTACCTTAACGGAGTGCTCAGTATAATTAGTAGCATGCTCACGCTACCAACTACGCTGATCACTCCGTAGCATCGCGAGGGTCCTAGTGAAGTTGGTAGCGTGCAAGTTGTGTGTGTTAGCGAGCTCTGTGTTGAATAAATGTCAAAAATAATATTCGCCTGTGGAGGATGCGGGCACCGAACTCGCCACCTCTCTCAAGGTCCCCTCGGAGGCTGTGAGAGTCACGTGGGGTCTGTGGTGCAATGGATAGCGCGGCTGCCTGCGGGCTAGAAGGTTGTAGGTTCGATTCCTGCCAGGCTCGATATGTATATTGTTTATAAATATTTTTTATTTCTCGTCACATCTCTAACATCTTATTTTTTATTTCTCATCACATCTCTTTCGCCTTAACTGGGGCTTCAAAACAGCAAAATCGAGGGCGACGAGAGGTCAAGCTGGTTCACCAATGTGAACATGTCACCAACAATAACGCTGGGGCGTTACATTTAACATTTGATTTAAAAAAATTTTCTCCGTGGAGGATGCGGGAATCGATCCAGCAACCTAAACGGAGATCAGCGTACTTTGTAGCGTGATCACGCGACCAGGTACGCTGATCTCTCCGTAACATCGACAGGGTCCTAGTGTCGTTGGTAGCGTGCAAGCTGTGTGTGTCATCTTCTTGGTTCTTTCGGTAAAGTCACGTAGAATGGAAATAATAAAATAATAAAAATGAAACATAATAAAATATGTTTTTTGTATTATAATAAAATAAATATTTCGTTTTGTTTAATTTTGATTATTTTTTTTTCCATTCTACGTAATATAAATAAAACATAATAAAATAATTAATTTATTATGTTTCATTTTGATTATTCTATTATTGCCATTAATAATCTGTGATGACTTTGCATCAAAGTAAGAACCCGCATCGTAGAGGCAGGCTCTGTGGCGTAATGGTTAACGCGGCTGCCTGCGGGCTACAAGGTTGTGGGTTCGACTTCTGCCTTGTCTCGATATATTTTTTATAAAAAAAATTTTTGTTCAATAAGCGAGCGCTCTCCCATCTGAGCTGATTACTGCAGGAATTAAAGAGTTTAATAATTTTTTTTATCATCAAATCTATTTTCTTTCCACGTGATTTTACCGAAATCTCGCCCCACTCCTCGTGTCTGGGGCAGCAGCTGAGACGGGGGCGCTGCTCGTTCAGCGCGCGGGAGGTCGCGGGTTCGATCCCCGCATCCTCCACGCAAACAACATTTTTCAAAAAGGAAACTCCGTTTTTACATTCACGAGCAGAGAAGCGATTGCGCTGAAGCTAATGAACGTGTTTCACTGCGACAACAACAACAAGCCGCCAAGAGGCTTCCTCGGGGTGCAGCTCTCAGCTGGCGCCTCTCGCGTTCTCACGAGCGCCGCCTGCCGCCCAGAGGCGGGAGTCTTCAGCGCAGCGAGCAACTCGCGCCGCACTTTTACATCAACTAAGATGCGGGTTTAGTAAACTGCAAATCCGCATCAAAAATCGAGGGCGACAAGAGGTCAAGCTGGTTCACCAATGTGAACATGTCACCAACAATAACGCTGGGGCGTTACATTTAAAATAAAAAAATATTCCTCGTGGAAGATGCGGGCATCGAACCTAAACGTCGAAGAGTTTAGTGTTGTAGTGGCGTGCTCACGCTACCAACGACGCTAAACTCTCCTTGGCATCGAGAGGGCTCAAGTGTAGTTACTAGTGTGCCAGTCGTGTGTGTTAGCGAGTTCTGTGTTGTTAGCAAGACATTTCACACCGTCTATCCTTGTACTGGACGTGCATTTGAGATGTGTAACACAATGAGCATGATATGTACAAATTTCACCAAACGGATATCCCCATCATGATCACGTGGGCTCTGTGGTGTAATGGTTAACGCGGCTGCCTGCGGATTAGAAGGTTCGACTCCTGCCAGGCGCGATGAGATTTTTATTAAAAAAAATTATTTCTCGTCACATCTCATTCGCCTTAAAGGGGCTTCAAAACAGCAAAATCGAGGGCGACAAGAGGTCAAGCTGGTTCACCAATGTGAACATGTCACCAACAATAACGATGGATGTTACATTTAAAATTTGATTTAAAAAAATATTCCTCGTGGAGGATGCGGGGATTGATCCGGCTACCAAAACATCGGAGAATTCAACACACTTAGTGGCGTGCTCACGCTACCAGGTGCGCTGATCTCTCCGTAGCATCGAGAGGGTCCTAGTGTCGTTGGTATCGTGCAAGCTGTGTGTGTCATCTTCTTGGTTCTTTCGGTAAAGTCACGTAGAATGGAAATAATAAAATAATAAAACATAATAAAGTAATACATTTTTTAAACACATTAAAATTTTATTTTATTATTTTTATTTAAAAATATAATAAAATAATTATTTTTTGCTCATGGGCAAATTTTTATTTTATTATTTTTTTAACAATATAAAACATAAAATAATTATTTTATTACGTTATATAATAAAAATACGAACCATGTAAAAGTAAAATTACGATCAACAATGTTTCTTTTAATAAACAGCAAATCCCAATCAAGCGGTCAGTGCCTTGCTCAATGGACTCACCAAATGTGTAACGTTTTCTATTTGAATAAATGTAAAAAAATATATTCGCCTGTGGAGGACGCGGGGATCGAACCCGCGACCTTTCGCATGGGAAGCGAGGGCGCTACCCACTGCAAAACATTAACATAATATATTAATGACGTCACTCGTTGTGGGAGGGGAATTGCTTGTACCACAGAAATGACGTCATGTCACCTGCTGCCGCGTGACGTCACAGGCTGCAGCTTCGCGCGTGCAGTGAAATCCGAGGTGAGAAATTCTCATCGCGGTTGTTGTTGTTGTGGTTGTTGTTGTTGTTGTTTACCAAGCTAGAGCCTCGCTCTCTCTCTCGTAGGGATGTCAATAGAGCAGCAGCAGCAGCTTGTGAATCGATGTCCAAGTTGGAACTTTACAACGCGGGGCCTAGACACGCGGGGCCTTGCCTCCTGCCCTCGCCTGGTCGCGTTTGCTTTAATTCCCTCCCTTAAGTTTAATTTGTCTTCACGCGGCTCGCTACTTTGTCACTTTGGTTTATTGTAGATATTAACGCAGTTTTTTTGTTTGTTTTTTTACCAGCCCAAGCCCGCCTGAGCTGCTGTACCGCTCTTGTTTACAGAAGCTACCTGCCCACAACAACAAGGTGGGTTTTGTCAACGCGGGTCTCGGTGTTTTGACTTAAAACTTTAGTAACTGCAGCAATTCATATTCTTGGTTCTTTCGGTAAAATCACAGAGATAAAAAAAGAATAACGGATAATAATATTAAATTAAAAAATTTGCAAATAAAGAATAAACCCACGACGTTTCGATCGCAACACAAGTGGTGTTTTTTTAATTTAATTTCATGATCTGTTATTTTTATTTCCTATCTACGTGACTTTACCGAAAGAACCAAGACTCCGTGTGTCAATGTCTGTCTGTCAAAGACGCTGAATGTGGAGGGGAAAACCGGGCAGTGTGTGACAGTGTAAAGTATATTAACTCTGATGAACACGGAGGTTGTAACAAAACAATAGTTTATTTTAGTTTTCCTCTGGAACTCTTTATAAGAGTGGAAACAGGAAGTTAGCACAGCACACACACGTGCAGCAGCTGACGTCAGATCTGTTCATCCCATCATTCAAGGACATGTGAGCCTGGCTTCACACCGCTAAGTTGCCGACTGAACAACATTCCTGCTGCTGCGGAGGGAGCTGGTAGGAACGTCGGGTTGCTCGCTCAATGGCCTGCAGGGTCAACGGCGGCGTGGTGTATTCCGCAAATATGCCGACTGTGAGGGCGGGCACAAGCCGGCGTGAGTAGGTGAAACGTTGAGTTTTATAAGGGCACCACGGGGTGACCAGCCCCTCTCCACCCAGCCCCTCCCTTCACGACGGACACAACAATCCCCTGTGGGCTGGTGTAACCAGGAGGTTCCTACCAGTATTAATTTACGCATTTCTGCATAACACAAATAGGATTGTTTTCAACACCCTTTGCTATGTCAGCTGAATTTAGTTCTTATACATTTTTATTTTGTAGCCAGACAGCCGAAATTGTGTGCTCGGAGTTTTGGGTTCACATTCATTTTGAAGATACGAGGGCTTCCAGGCATATTTATGACCATTCACCCTCTCGTTGTGTTCAATAACAGCCTGTGTGATGAATTTGGGAAACTGTTTCACTACATCATGAATATATGAATAAGTATAGACGTGTAAGTCACGTGTGACTGTGTATATATGCATTCCGCTGTGTCTCGATACTGACGTGTAGATGGTGTGGATATTCTTTTTCTGTCTGCAGCTGTCGCTTCCTCTGCAGAATTGGTCTGATGGAGCAAAGGCACTCGGCGCGGCTCGGTGCAAAAAGGCATCAATGCGACCGGTGTGCATACAGCACGGATTGTCCTGGACATTTTACACGGCACCAGAGAACTCACACAGGAGAGAAACCCTTCAAGTGCAGCGTGTGTGGGAAGGCGTTTGCACTTTCATCTACTCTTGTAACACACCAGAGAACACACACAGGAGAGAAACCCTTCAAGTGCGGTGTGTGTGGGAAGGCGTTTGCACAGTCATCTACTCTTGTAGCACACCAGAGAACACACACGGGAGAGAAACCCTTCAAGTGCAGTGTGTGTGGGAAGGCGTTTGCAAAGTCATCTTCTCTTGTAACACACCAGAGAACACACACGGGAGAGAAACCCTTCAAGTGCAGTGTGTGTGGGAAGACGTTTGCAAAGTCATCTACTCTTGTAACACACCAGAGAACACACACGGGAGAGAAACCCTTCAAGTGCAGTGTGTGTGGGAGGGCGTTTGCAGAGTCATCTTCTCTTGTAAAACACCAGAGAACTCACACGGGAGAGAAACCCTTCAAGTGCAGTGTGTGTGAGAAGGCGTTTTCAAATTCATCTACTCTTGTAAAACACCAGAGAACTCACACGGGAGAGAAACCCTTCAAGTGCAATGTGTGCAGGATATCGTTTGCACAGTCAGCACATCTTCAAAGACACCAGAGAACACACAAGCATCACAAGGTCCACTAGGAGTGGAGTGTGAAATCAGCTTGTGAAAGTCAAAACCGGACGACAATCCCAGCTTGGACACTTTTAGAGAAATCAAGGTGAAATATGAAGAGGTGAAGGTGAAATGTGAAGAGGTGATGGTGAAGAGCGAAGAAGTGAAGGTAAAATGTGAAGATGAAGATTCAACTCCAAAATGGGACCTTCACATCGATGGAGGCAACTTGGAAGCAGGAGGAGAATTCTGACTGTGAGGCAACTCCCAGCAGCAGTTTGTGGAAGTGGAGGTGTGGGTGGACTTTTTCTGAGACAACACGAAGTCAAATGGAGACCCGGTAGATGTGTAAGCCAGAGACGATGTCGCTCCAATAGATGCACCTTTGTCACAGGCCTTTAATGACAAGAATGTGAAGTTGAACACTCAGTTCCTAGGTTCAACCTGCAGAGTAAGAGCGAGTGGCCAGTCTTTGTGGACCTGTGTGTTGGGTAGATCTCTGAACAGCAGCGAGAGCCAATAAGCTCCCAAGCATTCACGATGTTATAATTGCTTTTACATGGTGCTGACTTAATCCGCTCAGCAACTCGGGAGTTTTGTATCGTACCTCGTCTCAAACACTCTAAGAGCACCCCAAGTAGCAGCTGCCCCTGTGTGGCACAAGGTGGTGGCCCTGCACCGGCCTGCATGTTGTCAAGAGCCTGTCTCAAGGGGGCGATGGTTGATGTGTCAATTTAGCTGCGTAGTTTGTGGGTAATGTTTAGAATTTGCTCAATTTTCAACCAGACGCCAGCATGCAATTGCCTACTCGTTTTGAATGACGCAATTTTACGTTTCACATCCACTGTTCAGTAGAGGGTGCATTCTTTAAATAGCTCCTTGTTAATAAGACGTTATCTAAACTAGATTGTTCAATTTTGTGAGAACGTAATCAACCAGGTAGGGTGTTGACTTGTGTTGGCCGACTCTGTGTTGTGTTGCATTATATTTCTAAGTTCACTATGTTTTCTCATTCACTTGTTGCACCTGATGATGGTTGCTTGTGTTCCAATCGAAATGTCGTATTCTGTTATTTAATTTCTTTTTCCGTGACTTTACCGATGCAGTAAGTTTCACTGCAGTTATTCAATGTCAATATGCCTGTCAGTAGTTTAGAATGAATACTTTTCTGATTGTGCGCATACATTGAACATTTTGTCTGAGGGTCAAACATCGAATAAGCGATGTTGGGACAAAGTGTGTGTTTGTGTTTGTAAGTAGCCTGTAGAGATTACTCAGGTGAGACCCGTTATTCTTGTGATACAGGTCAAGGGTACTTTTGTGTTTCAAGGAAGTATCTGCCTCTGGAGTAGGGAGCATGCAATAGGGAGCACGCTCGGATCATCCGTCAGTTACAAGGCGTACCGCTTAAACGCTACACGTAGAGGAGATACATTCTCTACAACACGAATTATAATTTTGTATTACGTGTTGACAGAGACTTTGTCAAACTAGGACGAGAAATTTTTCCTTGTTGATTCACGTCTGGAGGTTCATAACCGTGGGTTGAAGCAAGCCCGGCTGCTGTTGAGACGCTGTGCACCAATAAGGGTCCATAGGTGGCTTGCACTGAATCAGTGATGCACTCCCAGAAGGCCGTGATGGTTATAGTTTAAAACATTCCTTTGTTTCGTGGAGAGATCGATAAATGAAATATGTAAAGTCTGAATTCTTTCATAGCAAGGAGGTAATTTTAAGAGCACATTTAAAATGCATTTTTTTACAATTTTGTGTTCAGTTACAAGGCAGAGCACATCGAGTAGATACATTCTACCCAACGCTAATTAGGATTTTGTATGACGTCTTATGTTGGTGAACTAGGACAAGAAATGTTCCTTGCTGATGAACGTCTGGATGTTGACAACCGTGGGTTGAAGCAAGCCCTGACTGCTGTTGAGACATCGTGCACAAGAACCGGTCCACAGCTGCCTCGCACTGAGTCAATGCTGCACTAGTCATGGACTCGCAGAAGGCCGTGGGATTTATATTTTGTGTAAAACGTTCCTTTGTTTCGTGGAGAGACCGATTAAATGAAAGACGTCTTGTCTGCTGATCTTGTTCATATCCGTGTACATCGATGTCCCACATTGCTTACACTACACACCACACGCAGTGAAATAGAAACCAGAACGACTTGCGGGGATGTGCAAAGATCGAGGAATCTTTGTCAATGGAGCGAGTTCAGTGTGTTCGATTCTACGTCTCTGTTTGTCTGTGTCTCTGTTCGCCTCTGTGTGTGTCTCTCTGCCTGTCTCAGCGCTGTGGCGAGCGCGAGGCTTTGACCTGATCGCACAGATGTCGTGAGAGTCTCGTCGCTTGGACGCCGAGGTGCCGTGCCCTGCACGGCCAGGAGAGGGCGCTAGAGCGAGCGTGGACTCCTGACAGTGTCCGTGTGTGTGAGTGAGTGTGTGAGTGTGTGTGTCTGTGTGAGTGTCCGTGTGTGTGGCGTAGATCGGTGACCCCCCACCCCTCGCACCACTCCCAAATGTAAACGCTCGTGACGGTGTGCAGGACGTGGGTTCGAATCCCGATCCTGACGCCTGTAGAGTTGGAGTTTGTCAGCTCTCACCACCCCCCCCACTACCACCCCACCACAACCCCCACCACAACCCCCACAACCCCCCTCCCCACCACAACCCCCACCACCCCCCCCCCACCACTCCCACCACAGCCCCACCACAACCCCCAACGCAACTCCCACCACCACCACCCCCACCACAACCCCCCCCCACCACCACTCCCACCACAACCCCCACCACCCCCCCCCACCACCCCCACCACAACCCCCACCCACCACAACCCTCACCACAACCCCCACCACCACCCCCCCCACCACCCCCCACCCACCATCCCACCACAGCCCCCCCCCCACCACCACCACAACCCCCACCGCAACTCCCACCACCACCCCCACCACAACCCCCCCCCCACCACCACTCCCACCACAACTCCCACCACCCCACCACAACCCTCACCACAATCCCCACCACCACCCCCCCACCACCCCCCACCACCACCCCCACCACCACCCCCCACCACCACCACCCCCAACACCACCCTCACCACCCCCCCCCACCACCCCACCACCACCCCCCCCACCACCCCACCACCACCCCCCCACCCCCACCACCACCCACCCCACCCCCCCACCACCCATCCCACCACCCCTACCACCCCCACCCCCCCCACCACCACCACCCCCACCACAACCACCACAACCCCTACCACCCCGCCCCCCACCACCACAACCCCCCACACCCCCCCCATACCATCCCCACCCGTGTCTCCCCTTAACGTCTCTTTTTGCGAGGGTGACCAGGAGCGATCTAAGCATACGGAGCTCAAAACGACAACAGAAATCCAGTTGCTTATCAGCACTACGTACATTACCTAGGATGTTATATTGTAGAGAGTTGGAAACACCCAACTGCGAGGTTGAGTTCAAGTCGTGTTAGGGTCACGGACTGTGCCTCATCAGCAGGATCATCATCATCATCAGCAGCAGCAAAATCCTCATCAACGTCAAGAGCAACAGCATTGGTGTCATCACTACCGTCCGTTCCTCTGGGGTTGCTGAAACGAGCAGGACATTGTCAGCCTGTACCACGTGGTGCATACACATCACCAGCGGCTGTCCCACTGAACCAGGTCCCCCGGCGCAGGAATGTGGAATGTCAATCTCCGGCACTGGACGATGTGGAGCGCTGCTTGCGGCTGTCAAAGTGCCGCCGTCTGCTGGACGGTGTTACGACTGCCAGAGAAAGGCGTTTGCGGTCAAGTTTAGCGAATATAAAATTGGTACATTGTTCAAAACAATTACATGTCATTGTTTCAGTAATAATGGGTTATGATAGTATTTCAGTATAAGCCGGATAAAAGCACGTTTTGCATGCAAGTCCATCCAAAGTGCACTTGTATCAGGTGCCCTGTGAATATCTACACCAGTGAAATGTTGTTTATATCAGAACTGTGCTTACATCCAGCTTATTCCATATAAGTGTGCCAGAGCAAGCAATGATTTCGAACGTAGCGAGGGACGAAATGATCAATCAGAAGATTTGAGAATTAAAACCAAGACAACAGATGCAAATTACAGTGACACACAAAATGAATGGACTTGAGCAGGGCACCACCAGAATGTGTCACGTCGGCTTTCGCGACCAATATTGTTCACCTGAAGACGGCTGCTTGCATTGTGGCCAAAACGTCGTGAGAATTGTATTTTATTACGTTTCATTTTTATTCTTTTATTATTTCCCTTCTACGTGACTTTACCGAAAGAACCAAGAAGATGAATCCCTGCAGTCACGAAAGCTTTAAATCGAAATCATAAACGTTGGGTTAGATCGCATAAGTATAAATGTGTCGTAACCCTCCACCACCCGACACAGCCAATTAACCCAAAAACGTTGATGACGAAGAGACAGGTGAGATGAACAACAGAACTGAGGCCCATGGAGGGAAGGGGCGGTCGACAGAACATGAGATGGCGCTTTGGGATCCTTGGATGAGATTCGCATTACAAATGTAAATGATTATTCTTATTATGGCGGAACGAGGCCAGAAGCTTTGAAGGCTCCCACTGGATGGCATTGGCAAGAAATCAGGAAGAAGAGTGTAAGATCATTATCTTAATGATAATTAAGGGACTACCACAGACGCATTAGTGCACGTGTGCTCTGGGAATTGTTTAACGTCGACATTGCACAATTCACAGCCATTACCACCAAAGGAAATGAATGACACTTTATTTTTTATTTTTTCCCTTCTCCGTGACTTGACCGAAATAACCAAGAATATGAATCCCTGCTGCAGTCACGAAAGCTTTGAATCGAAATTTAACGACACTTTATTAAAACTGCACGCTGTAAATGAAGGTACAATATCACACATCATAAATTAATTTTAAAAAACCTTCACTCGGATTTCTTTGAGCATTCACGGCAACACAAAGAAAACATTAAAAAAGTGATTGTATGAAAATACATTCATCACGTGTCACGAGTGGCCTCTCATACTCGCAGTTTTTCAGCTTCAAGTCCAACCATTAAAAATAAAGTCCAAATCCTTGCCTCCAGATACATTTTAGATTAGGAGAAATAAGCAAGTTTATTGCAACCGATAGGACTAATCATTGCATAGAAACAGGTTACAAACTTACTTATTTCTCAAATGCTGCAAAGCTCTGACCGACCCCAGGGTTGGTGGGCAATATAATGTTACAACTATTATAAGCCGTTTCACTTGAAAGGGGTTGTCACGGTCTTTCACGTAAAAGGCCGAGTGGGTCGAGCTGAAGCAGAACAAGGGTCGGTCCACGTGGCAAGGCAGTGATGCAGAGATGGGAAACTGCCCGTCTCACAGACACACACACAGGCGTATAAGGCACGTGGCACAGCAATGTCTCAAGTCGACTTAACAACATTAAACACAGCGCTCCCTCGCCATTCACGAATGTGTTGTCCGTGACTTTGGGCTATCCGTTGAATCGCATCTGGAACGCTGCACGGCCGCATCGAGACAGACAGAAAGTGATATGAGATCAAGTGACCGAGGAAGAATGTGATAAAGTGACGAGATTGATTATTTAAGGTCATTAATTAAAATGATCGGTTTTCATTCTCCGCGACATTGGCTATTCACCAGCATCTCCGGAACGGTTCAGAGAGGGAATACTATTCAATAAGAAAACAACGAACAGATTAAAATGACTAGTCCGTTATGCTGAGGAGCCATGTGTGGACATTAACAATATTTAATGGTTAAAATTGGGCTTTAAAGTTGTTACTTTTCCAGTAACTACGTGGGAGGCACTGGGCCATTCACAGCATCTTGATCGCATAAACATTCGTCTAAATGTGGACTATGGGATTAAAATTTGCGTTCAAATTGTGAACAAGACCTTGGGGAAATGAGGCTGTGCGCATGACGCCGCTCGGTCGACAGAAACCAGATGATCCAGATTCACCAAAAACTCCGAACCTTTACAAACACTAACCAGGCAAATACAAAGCTCAAGTTTACACCGTACATGCGATTACGATTGCAGAATTATATACATAACGCATTAATGCACGTGTCATCCTTATCCTGAGCACATCGGGTGACGCTCGCCGCGACTTACATAGGGATTGCCAAAGCAGTGCTGTACACACGCACATCAGCTCCAATGCTGGTCAGTCTTCATTGCTCCAGATAGGGCGCAGAATGTCAACTCCCTTCAGAACGTCACCCTTAGAACATTTGTAACACCGTGTGCAGTGTCCGCTCGCTTTGTCCACACGCAGCCTGCATACTGTGACAGCGGCTGTCTCTTAAGGAGATCATCGCCGGCTACCGCTGGGTAATCACCACGACTGCTTTGCACGACCGTGAGTAACACCGTGCCAAGCGGGTGGCCACCGTCAAGTTTCTTAACCTTCTAACATCTCACCAACTGCGGCCAACCCACCAACTGGCCTTGAGGCAATGACAGAGAACACTTCGACGACTGCAATCAACACATTCTTCCTAATAAAGTGACGGTATTCAGTGGCAAGACGACAAACGTTCCCAATGTTCCTCCGTGCTCGAAGGAGCCACGACGGAAACGACAGCCGTGTCAGCACCGTTCCATTCCACGTAACGCTTCGCGCGCAAAGGCGGCGTTTGTTGATCGCGCTCGTGCAGTCTGTCATCCCGCGAGCATCACCAATACGCGCCGACAGATGTGCCGTCCGTTGTCCAGTGCACACGAGGCGCTAGCTGCCCAACGCATTCGCGGCGACGCGGACAACTTCCCCTCCGCACGTCGGCGCCAGGAATTCTTCAGCGACGCGCTTTAAAATCCAACTCCATCCCGAGCCGAGCCACGCGATGGGAGGAGAGACGCGGGCACGTGCGTACATACGCAGCCTGCGATTCACGTCATATTCACGTTCGTTAGACCACAAGGCCTCGTGTTTTCTTCTTCTTCCCGAAAATGCCACCTTCTGAACCTATTTGGCGAAAGGAGGTGACCATCTCATAGGTCGAATCGAAATTCACGAACCCTTGGTATTCACTTCATTTAACCGCGTTTGCCATCATAATCTGATATGTACATCAGATAATGCACAGCACAGGTAAGTTAACACATTGTATGCACGAAAACCATCATTATATTTGGCTTTTCACATAATCTTCCAAATTTCCAGCTCTGAGAATTAAACATTTCGGTTTGATCGGCATACGATGAACATCTGTACAGCAGGACGTGCGATAGCGAAGTGTTGTGCGTGCTGGTCGTGTGGCGAGGAGATCACTTGAAGGGATCTCACAAGCAGCTGGATGCCATGTTCTTTCATTTCTAAATGTAAAACTCATTCCTTTAGGACTGACTTTTGTATTTAGTTTAAAAACTAATGTCGCTTACCCAGGTCACACTAGCAATAGAGGCATTCCTCTCAATCTCTCACCTAGTCTTCGATAAAAGTATCCAGTGACCTCGTTGAGAGGCCGACAACACGAAGGCGACGCAGGCACCGAGTCCATCGACCTAACCCGGTCGACTTGAGGTGTCCACAGGCGTGTCCAGGTTGGGGGGCGGTGGGGGGGGGGCGTGGTGGCGGTGGCGGGGGTCGTGACCATAGCCGGTGTGGCGCACATTCAAACATCTCTCGGCGGAAGAAATGAAACGTCCGAGTTGGCAGCTCTCCTCCTCCCCACCGCCACCAACCCCCCCGGGCCCCGCCGCGTCACAGCCGCCTCAGGTTGCGCTTGCTCCGCTTGGTGCCGGGCAGCGCCTCCGACGGCCCCCGGCGCGCCGTCCGCGCGGGACTGCACGGGCGTGACCCGTGCCACGGGCACCAGCAGGTCGCGCAGAAGTCGTACGCGCACGACTCCCGCGTGCACAGCGCCCGCTCCTCCGCGCGGCGCAAGCGCGCCGGAGACTGGCAGCGCGGGCACTTGCGCAGCGACTCGTCGCTGTGGAGCGTGCGGCCCACCTGCGGCGGTGGACGGAGAGAGAAGGGCGCGATGACAAAGCGTTGAAGGGATATATTGTCGTGTCTGAAGTGGAGGCACCTAGTTTCTACTTCCTCTTGGTTCTTTCGGTAAAGTCACGTAGAAGGGAAGTAATAAAATAATAAAAATAAACATAATAAAATAATTCTCACGACGTTTCGGCCACAACGCAAGCAGCCGTCCTCAGGTGAAGACCAGGTCTGTCGAGGCGACAGCGTCTGAATGAAACAGCACACGCGCTTGGAGCATGTATATAAGCTGGGTTGGAAGGGGGGGGAGAAAGGGCGTCTTGGCAAAAGAATTTGCATATCAAGAGGAATTTAGCATATTTATATTTATGGGAAATGCAGTTTCTACTTCCCCGTACCTGATAGAATTTAACATCGAGTATTCGAGTTAATATAAATTAAGGTGAATTGACAGTAACATTTCATGTTTCCCACAAGTACGTGTGGTTAATGCGGCTTGATGCCTTGCAGTGGGTATCTATTTGATATTTGAACACCCTAACACCTGTTTTATTGCCAGAATAGGGGAAAAGCTTACTCGTATTTTTCCATCACATGACAGAATCACTATCGCCTTGCCCCCCCATCACAAGTGTCTCCATACCGCCACGAAGCGCTCGTGCTGGCTGCTCGCTCGGCTGCTCGCCGCCTGCCCATTCGTGGGCGACGGCGTCGCGAGGCTTTGGCCGGACGGTACCAAGGGACTGCCCCTGGGCACCGGCTGGTGCCAACGTGCGTCAGCCACGTCGTCGCCTGCCCACGGGTTTGGTACGTTCTCCTGGGGAGGGAAGAGTCACAACGAGGTTACGCTCAAGCAGCCCGCAACGAACGTCTCCACTGCTGCCCCACTGCAATAGATTTCAGTGAATGGATCATGGGCTGAATATGGTCATTGGCTAATTGTCATGTGACCTTTTCCCCACTTTGACATCTCCAGGATAAATGAAGATTCCTAATGTATGCTTTAAGTAGAATGGGTTTAGTGCCACCTATGGAGCACTGTGCATGGTTACAGCTGACATCACGTTGCATTCAGATTTTGCCGTGTTGTACTGCGTTGTTATAACACGGTTCTGAGAATTGATTACTTTCAATTCGCATCAATAAGTGTAAAATGAGCTCAAGCCTCACGTAAATGACGTGACTTCTGCGTGGCCGCACACCAAGCGGCTGGAGTCGTTGACGCTCACTGGCCCCACACGTACCTTGTGCCAGATCACGGGCACCGGTTTGGGAGTCAAGAGCCCCAGCGCCCGCCCCCAGTCCACGGCAGCGCGCCACACTGCGCTCACTTGGCACAACCTGCCGCAAGACACGTACCACTTAGCCACGTGTGCCTTTCACCTGTCCCCATAACAGAGTTGGCAGTCCCGAGTTGTGAGACTTTATTGGGCAAATAAATAGCAATATTGCTATTAGAAGTGGTGAAGTAGTAGCACAGGAGTAGGCACACTACACAATGAACCTGGCAGCAGATCACATACGTGAGAATCGATATCTCAAGCAGTCCTGGGGAGCCTTCACCAACCGGCACCGACCAGTGTGGTAATTTCTAGATTTGAAGCTTTCGTGACTGCAAGGATTCAAACTCTTAGTTCTTTCGGTAAAGTCACCATGTAGGTAAAAAAATGAAATTAAAATTAATAAAAATAAAATAATAAACATCACGACGTTTCGGAGGCAACACAAGTCTCCGTCATCAGGTGGGACCGTCACAGCCAGAGACTTGCTGTATTGATACAGCAAATCTTTAACTGTATTGACACAGCAAATCTTGCAGCCCATGTATTGATACAGCAAATCTGGCTGTGACGGTCCCAGCTGATGACACCGTGTGGTAAAGTCTGGTACATGAACTGCTGTGACCACAGGCAAGGGGAGCGAGCGAGTCTAAATGGCTCATTCCCTCTTGTGGCCAGAGCAGCCTCCGGAGGGTGTGGGCCCCACCACTTGCGTACCTGTCGTGGTCCGCCGCCGACAGGTAGCCAAGCAGCTGGCACACCACGCGCCTGAGGCCCTTCTCCTCCAGCGCGGCGATTATGTCGAGGAACTTGCAGCCCATCTCACGTCCAATGAGTTGCTTGAGCGAGGGGCTCTCCCTCAGGGCGACGGGCACGGAAGCGAGCGCCTGCTTCATCGCGTCGTTGAGCTGCGCCGGGCTGCCGTCGGGAAGAAACGGGAGAGCCAATCAGCACGCGGCAACGTTCAAACCACGTGGCACGTCCCAATGCGATTGTTCGGCGAGCAACCACCACAAGGACGGACGGCAGTGCCAGTCACCGCTTGGTTGGTTGTGTGTGTTTTTGCGAGACTAAACCTGCAAGTGGATTTTATAGTTTAATAGTACACACCAAAAATTAACCCGTAAAAACAACGTTTTTCACTATAAATCCTTTATATGCGTGGCATCGGTTTTATTTTATTATTCATTTCAGTTTTTCTTGAGTAAGAGTTTCATTTTTATCACATTGGTATTTTAAATTAAATATGAAAAAAAAATTCCTAAAAAGTGTAAAATTTTGTAAAAAATGTTTCACGAAAATAAATTGTCACGCACAACGAGTCTGTGTGCAAAATGTCAGCTCGATTGGATCACGGGAAGTGGGTTAAAAAACGACCGAAAGATTTGCACGGTCGTAAGCGCGCAAGCAAGCAAGCAAGTGAACTTAATATAAAGGATTTAAAAATGTGAAGAATCATTACTAAAGCAGAGCCAGCGATGCTGACTGCGGCTGCCTTGTGCTTTAGGGGCCTGATGTAGACGACTATTTTTTTTAGCGTTTACGTCTTTCTGGTGTAAGTTCTCTTAATCTGGTTTCCAAATCCCACATTTAAATGAAATAGTCTAGCAGAATTTAAACACTTTGAGAATGAAATATGGATATTGTGAAGCCCTCTGGATGCTATCCAAACTAAACAGTCGAGCACACCTGCTTGTGAAAGCACACTCAACACAAGACAGATGTTTTGTTTGCATGACCACCCCTCGACCCGCAGCAGTGATGCTTTGCAGGGTTAATAAAGGACGCTCCATATAAAACATAGATTGCTTCATTTAGTTGGCATTTACACAGCCATGGTGATCTGCTGAATATCATAATTCATTCATAATCAACGTTTATGGGTTTAGATCGCTGCGTTATTTATAAATGTGTCGTAACCCTCCACCACCCGACACGGCCAATCAGTAAAAAAGTGTCACGTTGACAGAAGACAAAATAGTTCACTGCTTTAGCCCACCGGTGTGTTGAAGCGTGAAACCACAACATTTACAATTTGAGTACGACGTTTCGCTGGTAATTGCATCCAGCATCATCGGGCAATTCGCTTCAACACACCGGTGGGCTAAAGCAGTGAACTATTTGTCTTCTGTCAACGTGACACTTTTTTACTGATTGGCCGTGTCGGGTGGTGGAGGGTTACGACACATTAATAAATAACGCGATCTAAACCCAAAAACGTTGATTATGAATGATATTGGTCGCGAAAGCCTGCCACGTGTTAAATCACAATTCATGTTTCATGGTCTGATTATCTTCTCTTTTTACACGCTTTCATTTAACTCACACTGTCTCTTGTATCCTCAACTCTGTCTATTGCCGTATCCTCAAATCTTGTAACTCTATTTTACCCCACTTCCCAATGTGGTATCGACTGCAAACTGGGTATACGTATGTCATACTGATGACAATACTATATTCTAGCATTAAAAATATATATTTTTTAAACAATCTTTTGTATATCTTGTGTTTCGGCTTGGGTCTAATTGCCCACAATCAACTCACGTTGGCTGTAAATCACCACGGTCCCTTACGCCGTGGCAAGCTTCGGGGCCACTTCCTCGAGTCGTGAAGTTCTGCCATTACTCGTACGGTACATTTCATTAAAGCGTGTTTAAAAAAGAAGTGTTTTTAAATATCACTTGATTTAACTACCTCGTTTGGATTGCTTCAGACTTTTTTAGTACAATTATGTTGGCTCCGCTAACCTCAATGTAACAGCAGAAAATATTTAGCGTCGAATGTAAAGGGTCAATCCTGAAAGGTAGGATTCAATTCACGTATTTTTAGCATAAAAACTATCTCTATGTTAGGCGGCGACTGGGTGGCTCAGGTCAGAACTTGGAGCTGGAACTGCTGAGATCCTGGGGTTGTAGTCCAGCCAGCTGCCTGTTATAAAACTGGGATCTCACGGGCAGAGAGTTCCTGCTCTTGGTGGAAGAACCGAAGACTGTACAAAAAGACACAGCATAAAATTTGGTTGTTCACTAAATTTGACAATTCCAAGCACTGAGAATTCAAAATATTTTCAGTGATAGCACAGGTGGGAAAGTGCTGCCCCCAACTATGTGGACCAGAGGTAACTTTGTGGTATCTGATTCCGTGAGCTATTCGTTCACACAAAGAGGTGCATTGCTCAGCAAGTTACCAATGGATTATGTCTTATGACATGCCAAAAATAGCTCAATTGGGATAAAATGAGAAAATATAAAATACTGTGAAAAATATTGATCTGAATAGATGAAATGTGCTTAGAGCGGCCTCTCAAGAACACCCTGAAACAACATGAACAGCACCGGAGAGAGTCACGATGCCCTACGGGTACCTGTGCCTCCACGCCGACGTCGATGCTCGACCCGAAGCCCCCACAGGCGTGGCCTCCTGCAGGCCCTGACAGAACCGCCACGCCACCTCCTGCTGCAGCCTCAGGGCGGGCGTGAGCACCGCATCGGCGCTCACCACGCCAGCGCGCGTGGGTGGCGTGGCATGGCGCGACACGCACGGGGGCGCCGTGTGCACGGCGGCGTTTCTCAAGGCGGCACTGGCGACGCCGTCTCTCGCCGTGACCATCCTCCGCTGGCTGCGCGTGTTCACCACTCGACGGCAGCTCGGCGACCCGGACGCCGCCGCCGCCTCCTCCGCGTGCCGCGCCACCTGTACGTTCGCCCGGCCGTCATCGACGTCCGACCGGGAGCCGCCTTCGCGGATGGTAGAGGGGCTCTGCAAGCGGCCCAGTCTGCGGCTACGTGGCCACAGGTCCGGCGTGAGGTCGTCGCCCGAGCCGTCCAGGCTGCGCTCATCCGCGTCGTTGCCGCCCTCCGTAACGACGCGGCCCCTTTCCGAGAAAACGCAGCGAAAGCTGCCGTCGTCGTCGACCGCGGGAGAGCCTGGCACCGCGTCCCTGCCGCCCAGCGAGGGAGAGCACCGCAAGCCGCCGGGGGATGACGGGTCCAGGTTGAACGTGCGCGCGAGCGCCGTCACTGGCGTGCGGAACACGGAACTGGCGCCGCGCTCGCGGCCCCTGCGGTTTGGCTGCGGCGTCTTCAGGAATGGCGGCGAGAGCGACGTCGACGCGCGGGCACCATCCAGAGAGTCGCGGCCGCTCGTGTCGCCGTCGTCGCCGTAGTCGAGGATGGAGGAGTTCGGCGTGAGTCTGATTCCAGAGTCTCGCTTCTCCGTAGTCGGCGAGAACAAGCTGGCGTCGGGGAGGGCAACGTGGCCGGACACGTCCGGTCGCCGCGTGCCCACGGCACCACCGCATTCTGTCCCCATGCCCACGCCGCTTTCGACGGCCTCTGCCTTTTTGCCCAAAAGTTCATCCAGGGTGTTACGCTCCCCTGCAGCAAAGTTATGTCGGCCGGATTTCGCCAAATCCGCAGAGTCCTCGTCTCGCTTCCAGCTGCTCGTCACAGCCGGCAGGAAGGGAGAGTCGTCCAAGTCCACGGATGTTCGGGACCACGCCGCCACGCTCGCGTCCGATCCCGGGCAACTTCTGACAGAGCTGCCCGGAGCATCCAACCCCTCGCCGCCTGCCTCACGGGACACCGTGCCGTCGTCAGTGACGCTGGAGCCCAGGCCCGAGTCCTCGTGCACCGCCGCACGGTCCAGCGCACGCCTCTCATCGTCACAGAAGCCCTCCTCGTCCTCCTCAAGGCCACTCGGATCCGTGTAGCTGCATGAATCGCTGTCGGTCCTGTCAGACTTGATGCCATCATCCCTGTTGTGGCGCGAGACCGCTTTTGAGTGCCGAGGCCGCCGCGTCTTGGCCACGGGGAGCTGCGTCACGGCCCTGGGGCTCACGCTGGACTCGCGCTTCCCTCCACGGGTCAGTGCCGGCGAAGAGTTGCACGGCTGGGGACGTGGTGGGGCGGCCCGATGGGCCAGCCCGGTCAGCCACTCAGGCCTCGATGACATTCTGGAGCACCCTCTCGTCCACGTTGCCTGAACAAAAATACAAAAGGCAACAAACGCGCTCGGGTTAACAAATGCGTAGCCATGTGAAAAAGTCAAATGCTTTTTAATCTGCTGTTCAGATTTACCCAACACTCAAACCAGGGGAGAAAGTTTTTTATTTTAACTTAACCCTGCAAATATCTATAACTGCACAATAAACCGGTCTTAATATAATGCAGGCAGGTCGAGCGGTGCATGAGCAAAGCCCCAAAGCCCCACCGCTGTACGTTCAGATCGTGCAGAGTGAATCGCGATGCCGTTGCTCACCCATAGCAACACCACCGCTGCAGACTTACGCCACGGGGTTTTTTTTTGGCGCCTCAAATTTCAAATTCCGCGCCTCTGGGACGCGGGGGCTTGCCCGCGCAACGAGCACGATTACATTTTCGACAACAGACAAGGGTCCAACCAAACCCCTACCAGGCTACAATTCGCACTTGCTAGTGCACACAAGCCGATTGGGCCAAGCGTCTGGGAGCGCGCGAGCCGACTGCGGTAGCCACTCACAACGCTGAGACGAGCAGCGGCTGAGTCAGAGTGAACTATCTTCTTGGTTCTTTCGCTAAAGTGACGTCGAAGGGAAATAATAAAATAATAAAACATAATAAAATGCAATTCTCACGACGTTTCGGCCACAACGCAAGCAGCCGTCCTCAGGTGAAGAACAGGGCTGTCGGAAAGACAGCGCCCGATTTTTTATTATGTTATTTTATTTATTTTATTATTTCCCTTCTATGTGACTTTACCGAAAGAACCAAGAAGATGAATCCCTGCAGTCACGAAAGCTTTAAATCAGAGTGAACTACTTCAAGTGCAATAGATTTACTCTGCTTAGGCTTGATGATCAGTGCTGCAGAATACATTTCGCAGATCAGCTGCCAATGCGATAATTTATTATTCTCGGATTTAAATGTCCTACGTGCTAATCAACTTACACGTCCATAATAGAAGATTTTTTTGGGTTAAATCGCGTAAATGTATACTTGTATAACTGCGGGGCCCAAGCCATATTTATATATGTTTACGCGATCTAACCTCCATTATAGACGATATTGGTCGCGAAAGCCTACGTGTTAAACTAACTTACACGTGGTCCCGATATCGGAGACCCCATTAATGTAATGCAACCATCGGCACAGAATGAAGCAGGTCAATAATGATGATAATCGGCGTGGTGGTGTTAGCGTTTGTATATTAATTGCTCCAGGGCGTGTTAAACAAAGCCACATCACCCGAATACTCAAGGATCGTAACCACGCTCTTGTAAACCGTTCAGGATTACAATATTACACGCGTTATGTACCAAACAGGGTCGACGCATTTATAAACACCACAATAATTTCCAATAATCTTCCTTCTCAAGGGACGATTTAATGGTGATTTTGGTCAAGAGCTGACTATCAAGCGTGTTGTGATTGGTGGGAAAAATTCAGTGATGTTTTCCCAATGTTTCTCTTATTTCAGTGGGGAGTTCATAAATGCATCATCCTATATTTTAGCCTATTCGTCTTTCAATCTGTTCGGGATTCTTTAATTTGCAAGAGGCTTCTTATGATGCTTTCAATCGAAATGAATAAATGCTGGCGCTTTCACTGCGACGATTCCATCACGAAAATTACATCATAAATGACGACAATGTAATCCACAAATCAATCAGGTACAAGTGATGTAAACATTTTTATTTAAAGCTTTCGTGACTGCAGGGATTCATATTCTTGGTTCTTTCGGTAAAGTCACGTAGAAGGGAAATAATAAAGTAATATAAGTATAAAAAATAAAAAAAATTCTTGCTGTGGATTTCACACCTGATGATGATTGATTGTGTTGCAGTCGAAACGTCGTGAGAATTTTCATTGTTTTCTATATATATAAATCGCGAATCTGTCTGTCTGTCTGTGTGTGTGTGTCGCCGGACCATACGCACTTTCATTGGACGGCGGTTGCCCCTGGCAACGGGTAGCGACGCCTTCGCCGCTTTCATTGGACGGCGGTTGCCCCTGGCAACGGGTAGCCACGCCTTCGCCGCGGGGTGGACGCCATTTTTAATTCCCCTTAAAAATAGGCGCACGCATTAACACGCGACTCTGACGTAAATTCATCAAAGTTTCACGTCCTCTTCACTCCCCCCCCACCACAATGTGTGCAATTACTATTATAGGGTCGGTAGATTATTCAATTATAGCGATTAGACAGTATTATTGTAGTGCGGGGGGGGGGGGGGGAACGGCACCCGTACCCAGCGTCAGCCGGGTGGCAAAATCAGGCGAGGCCGGAGGCTCTGCACGGTGCTAGGCCTCGACACCCACCACGCGACTCTGAGGTAAATTCATCAAAGTTTCACGTCCTCTACAGAGTCGTGAGGGAGGGACAGCGGTGAGGGAGAGAGAGCGGTGAGGGAGGGAGAGCGGTGAGGGAGGGAGAGCGGTGAGGGAGGGAGAGCGGTGAGGGAGGGAGAGCGGTGAGGGAGGGAGAGCGGTGAGGAAGGGAGAGCGGTGAGGGAGGGAGAGCGGTGAGGGAGGGAGAGCGGTGAGGGAGGGAGAGCGGTGAGGGAGGGAGAGCGGTGAGGGAGGGAGAGCGGTGAGGGAGGGAGAGCGGTGAGGGAGGGAGAGCGGTGAGGGAGGGAGAGCGGTGAGGGAGGGAGAGCGGTGAGGGAGGGAGAGCGGTGAGGGAGGGACAGCGGTGAGGGAGGGAGAGCGGTGAGGGAGGGAGAGCGGTGAGGGAGGGAGAGCGGTGAGGGAGGGAGAGCGGTGAGGGAGGGAGAGCGGTGAGAGAGGGAGAGCGGTGAGGGAGGGAGAGCGGTGAGGGAGGGAGAGCGGTGCGGGAGGGAGAGCGGTGAGGGAGGGAGAGGGTGAGGAAGGGAGAGCGGTGAGGGAGGGAGAGCGGTGAGGGAAGGAGAGCGCTGAGGGAGGGAAAGCGGTGAGGGAGGGAGAGCGGTGAGGGAGGGAGAGCGGTGAGGGAGGGACTCAGCCTCAAAACGAGTAACTGGTGTGGCGTATTAACATCGCCACTGGGGAGACAAAGGCGGCCGGGCATGGTGGATACAAGTCCCGGGCGAAGCCGGGTAGTACAGCTAGTATATTTATATTATTTTATTATTTCCCTTCTACGTGACTTTACCGAAAGAACCAAGAATATGATGTAAACATTGTACAATCATCTTCTTGGTTCTTTCGGTAAAGTCACGTAGAAGGGAAGTAATAAAATAATAAAAATAAAACATAATAAAATAATTCTCACGACGTTTCGGCCACAACGCAAGCAGCCGTCCTCAGGTGAAGAATGAAACACCACCAAGCTTGGAGCGTATATTTAAGCTGGTTTGGAGGGGGGGAGGTGGGAAGAAGAGCGCCTTCAAAGAAGAACCAAGAAGATGAATCCCTGCAGTCACGAAATCTTTAAATCGAAATTGTACAATCAACTGATTTCATTGTAAGGTGAATAATGCTGTGTACTCAGAAGCCGCCCACCCGAGTTGGATACAAGGAGAGGGATGACACCTTTACCTGGTCTCTCAACCCCCCCCCCAGCCGCCCTCATTGACCCCCGTGATTAACACATAATACTTCATTATCTACGTATGATTATAATATTATTTGTGGTTTATAAACACGTAATGTAGAGTAATGATAT
>NW_026891095.1:0-21940 GCF_015708825.2 Lethenteron reissneri
GCCACCGTGGTGAGAAGTGAACCACCTCGCCTGGTGTCTATCGGAGGTCGTGCGTTTCATCCAAACCCTGGCGTCGGTTTTTGTCTATCACATCGGGTTTTTTGAGATGATGTCAAATATTGCATTTTCAAAAAAAACTTGCGGAAGAAAAATATTAAGTGAATGTGGATATCTACGTAAAATGATATTGTAAACACACTATCCTAAAATACAGCCCCGTATTTTAACACGAAAGCAATCACTGACTTTTTTCGATTTAAAGCTTTCGTGACTGCAGGGATTCATCTTCTTGGTTCTTTTGGTAAGTCACGTAGAAGGGAAGTAATAAAATAATAAAAATAAAACGTAATAAAATAATTCTGACGACGTTTCGGCTACAACGCAAGCCGCCGTCCTCAGGTGAGAACACAAAAACTTTAAGATCCTTCAACAAACCTCCGGGATAATCGAGTCTCTCACCTTTCTGAAGAGATGCCACGACTCTAAGCTTAAATAGACGTTCCAAGCCTGGGGCGTGTCATTCAGACTCTGTCTTCTCGACAGACCTGTTCTTCACCTGAGGACGGCTGCTTGCGTTGTGGCCGAAAAGTCGTGAGAATTATTTTATTATGTTTTATTTTTATTATTTTATTATTTCCCTTCTACGTGACTTTACCGAAAGAACCAAGAAGATGAATCCCTGCAGTGGGGCTGGGTGGGGAGGGGCTGGGTGGGGAGGGTGGGGCTGGGTGGGGGGTGGGAGGGGCTGGGTTGGGAGGGGCTGGGTGGGGAGGGTGGGGCTGGGTGGGGCTGGGTGGGGAGGGGCTGAGTGGGGAGGGGCTGCTCACCCCGTGGTGCCCTTATAAAACTCAACGTTTCACCTACTCACGCCGCCTTGTGCTGCCCGCCCTCACAGTCGGCCATGTTTGCAGAACACAGCACGCCCCACGCCCTGGTCACCGTCGTTGACCCTGGCCAACGTGTTCCTAGCAGCTCCCTCCGCAAGGAGCAGGGAAGTGTTTAAGCCCTCACCCCCTTTGACCCGTGACCCCCCCCACCCCCCCGTGCGTGACCTTTGGCCAAGGCGACGGTGCAGTCGTCCGTGTTGACCCCGCTCAGGGTGCCCTCGTAGCGGATGCCGGCCATGGAGATCAAGCTCGTCCTGCTGCCCAAGCACAGCGTCCACGTGGCCATGATGCTGCTGCTCCTGCTGATGATGATGCTGATGTTGATGATGCTGCTGATGATGATTCTGATGATGCTGCTGCTGATGATGCTGCTGATGATGATGATGCTGATGTTGATGATGCTGCTGATGATGATTCTGATGATGATGCTGCTGCTGCTCGTAGCCGCCGCCGGCTCGAGCTGCGGGAGACAACAAGAGGGGAGGGCGGGGCCGGGCAGGAGGAGGTGATGATGGTGATTGTGTTGATGATGTTGTTGATGATGATGGTGTTGTTGATGTTGTTGATGATGATGTTGTTGTTGTTGATGTAGTTAATGTTGTTGATGATGTAGTTAATGTTGTTGATGTTGTTGATGATGATGTTGTTGTTGTTGATGATGTAGTTAATGTTGTTGATGATGTTGTTGTTGGTGGTGATGAT
Source organism: Lethenteron reissneri (assembly GCF_015708825.2). Taxonomy (NCBI): domain Eukaryota; kingdom Metazoa; phylum Chordata; class Hyperoartia; order Petromyzontiformes; family Petromyzontidae; genus Lethenteron; species Lethenteron reissneri. The sequence continues at coordinate 1,590 of NW_026891095.1, forward strand.
GTTGTTGATGATGATGTTGTTGATGATGATGTTGTTGATGATGTAGTTAATGTTGTTGATGATGATGTTGTTGATGTTGATGGTGATCACCCACGATACGCCCCGCGTGTTCACGCCGCTAGAACTGAGCTGCTCACCGAGTCGCGTCGTGCAAAGGGCGCCAAATTGTGGGGGAGGGGATTTTTTTCCCTCTTCCTGTCGACGGGGGTATTATTTATTTATTTGTTATATATTTTTTTATTACATTTTTATATTTTATTATTTTTATTATTAATATTGTGTTCCCTATCTACGCGACGTTACCGAAATAAACAAAGAATTGCGCTCAACGTCTGTCGGGTCACTTGAGTTCACCCCCAAACCCCGCCCCCCTCGCCCCCCTCGCCCCGCCCCCCGCCCCCCGCCCCCCTCGCCCCTCGCCCCACGACTTCCTCTTGTCCACTTCCTGCCCCCCGCCCCCCTCCCTTCACCCCTCCTGGTGGTGGTGGGGGGTGGTGGTGGTGGGGGTGGTGGTGGGTGGTGGTGGGGGGGTGGTGGTGGGTGGTGGTGGGGGGGTGGTGGTGGGTGGTGGTGGTGGGGGGGTGGTGGTGGGGGGGTGGTGGTGGGGGGTGGTGGGGGGAGAGGTGGGGCTGGGTGTGGAGGGTGGGGGCTGGGAGGGGTGGGGCTGGTCACCCCGTGGTGCCCTTACAAAACTCAATGTTTAACCTACTCACGCTGATGATGATGCTGCTGGTGATGATGCTGCTGCTGATGATGCTGCTGCTGATGATGCTAATGATGATGATGTTGCTGCTGCTGATGATGATGCTGCTGATGATGCTGCTGCTGCTGCTGATGATGATGCTGCTGCTGATGATGATGCTGCTGCTGATGATGCTGCTGCTGCTGCTGATGATGATGCTGCTGCTGCTGATGATGATGCTGCTGTTGATGCTGCTGTTAATGAAGGTGATAAGTGGAGACACGTGGATGGGCTAAACCATTTAAACACTCACGCGCCACCTGCTACAGCAATTAACCACTCAGCTAATTAAGGCGATGGGCTTGGGCACTTTGAACACCCAATGGTCACACGACACCCCCCACACACACACAGAGATGGTGGTGGTGGCATCTCCTCTTCTCAAGTGAAAACGCGCAGGTGGAGCCATGGAACATTTAAAATCTCCTCTGGAAGTGAGTTGATAACCCCCTGCCCCCCATCTCTCTCCCCATCTCTCCCCATCTCCCCCCATCTCTCTCCCCATCTCTCTCCCCCTACTGCCTCGTCCCCATCTCCCGTACCGTGTCACTGTCCGCAGTTTCGACTTCTGCAAGTGACTCAAAGTTGCGCTATGAGCAGTCTTCTACAGCACTCGTCTGACGGCTCGAAATCATCCTCGCGTGCTGTTTGATATTAGGGGGAGCCCCCCCCCTACATACAATGACTTACTGCTGCCACCGCGTGCTGCTGTGTGAGCTGCTGTGTGAGCTGCTGTGCGTGCTGCTGTGCGAGCTGCTGTGTGTGTGCTGCTGTGTGTGCTGCTGTGTGAGCTGCTGTGTGTGCTGCTGTGTGAGCTGCTGTGTGTGCTGCTGTGTGAGCTGCTGTGTGAGCTGCTGTGTGAGCTGCTGTGTGTGCTGCTGTGTGAGCTGCTGTGTGAGCTGCTGTGTGTGCTGCTGTGTGTGCTGCTGTGTGAGCTGCTGTGTGAGCTGCTGTGTGTGCTGCTGTGTGAGCTGCTGTGTGTGCTGCTGTGTGAGCTGCTGTGTGTGCTGTGTGTGTGCTGTGTGTGAGCTGCTGTGTGAGCTGCTGTGAGCTGCTGTGTGTGCTGCTGTGTGAGCTGCTGTGTGAGCTGCTGTGTGAGCTGCTGTGTGTGCTGCTGTGTGAGCTGCTGTGTGAGCTGCTGTGTGAGCTGCTGTGTGCTGCTGTGTGAGCTGCTGTGTGAGCTGCTGTGTGCTGCTGTGTGAGCTGCTGTGTGTGCTGCTGTGTGTGCTGCTGTGTGAGCTGCTGTGTGCTGCTGTGTGAGCTGCTGTGTGAGCTGCTGTGTGCTGCTGTGTGAGCTGCTGTGTGAGCTGCTGTGTGCTGCTGTGTGAGCTGCTGTGTGTGCTGCTGTGTGTGCTGCTGTGTGTGCTGCTGTGTGTGCTGCTGTGTGAGCTGCTGTGTGCTGCTGTGTGTGCTGCTGTGTGAGCTGCTGTGTGTGCTGCTGTGCGTGCTGCTGTGCGAGCTGCTGTGCGTGCTGCTGTGCGAGCTGCTGTGTGAGCTGCTGTGTGAGCTGCTGTGTGTGCTGCTGTGTGAGCTGCTGTGTGAGCTGCTGTGTGTGCTGCTGTGTGTGCTGCTGTGTGAGCTGCTGTGTGTGCTGCTGTGCGAGCTGCTGTGTGAGCTGCTGTGTGAGCTGCTGTGCGTGCTGCTGTGCGTGCTGCTGTGTGAGCTGCTGTGCGAGCTGCTGTGTGAGCTGCTGTGTGAGCTGCTGTGTGTGCTGCTGTGTGAGCTGCTGTGTGAGCTGCTGTGTGTGCTGCTGTGTGTGCTGCTGTGTGAGCTGCTGTGTGAGCTGCTGTGCGAGCTGCTGTGTGAGCTGCTGTGTGTGCTGCTGTGTGTGCTGCTGTGTGAGCTGCTGTGTGAGCTGCTGTGTGTGCTGCTGTGCGAGCTGCTGTGCGTGCTGCTGTGCGTGCTGCTGTGCGAGCTGCTGTGCGAGCTGCTGTGTGTGCTGCTGTGTGAGCTGCTGTGTGAGCTGCTGTGTGAGCTGCTGTGTGTGCTGCTGTGTGAGCTGCTGTGTGTGCTGCTGTGTGTGCTGCTGTGTGAGCTGCTGTGTGAGCTGCTGTGTGTGCTGTGTGTGTGCTGTGTGTGAGCTGCTGTGTGAGCTGCTGTGTGTGCTGTGTGTGTGCTGTGTGTGAGCTGCTGTGTGAGCTGCTGTGTGAGCTGCTGTGTGAGCTGCTGTGTGTGCTGCTGTGTGTGCTGCTGTGTGTTGCTGTGTGAGCTGCTGTGTGAGCTGCTGTGAGCTGCTGTGTGAGCTACTGTGAGCTGCTGTGAGCTGCTGTGTGAGCTGCTGTGTGTGCTGCTGTGTGCTGCTGTGTGAGCTGCTGTGTGAGCTGCGGGAAGACAAAGGTGGTTGGGGAGGCTCTGAGCCTATGGAATGCATTGTGTGTTGGTGGTGTGTCGCATTTACCTGTGTCGCATTGCATCTCTTGTGAACGACCCCAGGCCTGATACTTTCATAATTACCATTTGAACTTAATTTGGAGCTTTCGTGACTGCAGGAATTATTCTTTGGTTCTTTGGGTAAAGTCACGTATAAAGATAAAATAATAAATTAAATTAAATACTAGCATACTACGACGTTTCGATTGCAACACAAGCAATCATCATCAGGTATAAATTAAATAGAAACACAAATCTAGTATACTTATAAATGTATACTTAGAAATGTATACTAGATTTGTGTTTCTATTTAATTTTTAATTAAATAGAAATAGAACACAAATCTAGTATACTTAGTATACTTAGAAAAGTAGACTAGATTTGTGTTTCTATTTACTTTATACCTGATGATGATTGCTTGTGTTGCAATCGAAACGTCGTATGCTAGTATTTAATTTATTATTTTATCTTTATACGTGACTTTACCGAAAGAACCAAAGAATAATTACCATTTGGTTAATGCTTGGCCAACATCTGTGCTATATACCATGAAGTTGTTACCCAAGGCGATTCCGAGGGTTTTAACCTCCGTTCCCCGTCTGTATCGCCAGCAATCCGTGCACCTTGTTGTCGAGTTATAATTTGACATCCTGAGGTTGAGGATCTAGCAAAGTTTCGATTTAAAGCTTTCGTCACTGCAGGGATTCATCTTCTTGGTTCTTTCGGTAAAGTCACGTAGAAGGGAAGTAATAAAGTAATAAAATTAAATATAAAACATAATAAAATAATATAATGTTTTATTTTTATTATTTTATTACTTCCCTTCTACGTGACTTTACCGAAAGAACCAAGAAGATGGATCTAGCAAAGCTTCGAACTTTTCCCGTTGAATTTTGTTTGTTTTTTAAAACCGCCAATTGCGATGTCCAACCACCCCGTGCGGTTTGTCCGACTCCGGGATTTCGATGACATTTTGACGACCTCCATCTCCTCCTCCAGCAGCAGCAGCTGTCTTCGGTGTGGCGAGGAGGGATGAGGGGTGAGGCATCCTGATTACATCACGGGACCTCCTTTACCAGATACCAACATACACTCATGGGCGTTTTCCCCTTTTTTCTGGCAAACAAAACTGACACCTTTTGCAAGGAATCGCGTTGACATTAACCACAAAAACTTGCAGTCAAATGCAAACAAAAAAACAACACTCTGATCATGTATGCATTGCCCTGGGCTCTAAAGAAAGCTGTCTCTGGTGTGGACCAATCAGTTTCAAGGACAGCGATGGTGCTGCTGCTGCTGATGGCGCTTGTTACTGAATGATGATGATGATGGGTGATGGATGATGATGATGAATATGGGAGTGTATTACCTAGAGCTCCTGTGTTCTCTTCTGCAGTGGGAGAAGCTGCAGCTGCAGCAGGAGAAGCTGCAGCTGCAGCAGGAGAAGCTGGACCTGGATCAGGACAAGCTGCAGCTGCAGAAGGAGAAGCTGCAGCTGCAGCAGGAGAAGCTGGACCTGGATCAGGACAAGCTGCAGCTGCAGCAGGAGAAGCTGCAGCTGCAGCAGGAGAAGCTGGACCTGGATCAGGACAAGTTGCAGCTGCAGCAGGACAAGCTGCAGCTGCAGCAGGAGAAGCTGCAGCTGCAGCAGGAGAAGCTGGATCAGGAGAAGCTGCAGTGGGACCAGCTGCAGGTGCAGCCGCTGGGACATGACCTGGAGCGAGCGGAGCAAGCTACTGCTGCTGCTACTGCTGCTGCTACTGCTTCAGCTGCTCCTCGGCAAGCGTCCAAACGACGTCACGCAGCCCCCGCTGACACTGCCGGTGGTGCTGATGGCGGCGGTCGTGTCAAGAAGAAGCTGTTCGCCTCTCTTGCAGAGCTGCTCGACATTCAGCAGCGTCACAGCCAGATGCTCAGCGAGCTGCTGAGTCGCAAGTGATGGGAGGAGGAGCAAACTCACTCATCCTGGACATTGAGCCCCAGCACATGTGCCCCACTGTGAGGGCGGGCACAAGCCCCTTCCCTCCCACCCAGCCCTTCCCACCCAGCCCCTCCCCACCCAGCCCCACCCTCAATTGATTGAACCCACTCTCGTGTTGACTGTGTAACAAGGTTTCTGTGTGAAGGTTCCATGGTGTAATGGTTAGCACTCAGGACTTTGAATCCTGCGATCTGAGTTCAAATCTCGGTGGAACCAAGTCATGTTTAAAAAATGCTTTTGGTAGTTGTTTCAATAATTGGGATCACGAGTTCTTAGTAATTATTTAAACTGATTTTTCGTTATATAGGTAGGAACAATATGTTCCACACTGCCCATCAGTGATTTTTTGTCTGTCTGTCGTGCATAAATATATATATAATATAAACAGCTCTTTGATTGGTGGAGACCTCCTGCCGGTACGGAGAGAGGAGGGGCCTAAGGGAGGAGGGTCAGTCAGGGGAGGGGCCTAAGGAAGGGGGGAGACAGGAGAGGGGCCTGAGGGGGGGGGGGGGGGTCAGGGGAGGGGCCTAGGGGAGGGTCCGATAGTGAAGGGGGCTGTCTACCTGGCTACCTCAAGTCACGTGATCGTGTACACAGCAGGTAGGAACAACAGTTCCACACTGCCCATCAGGGATTATTTGTCTGTCTGTCTGTCATGCATAAATATATATATAATATATTTATGCACGTTTAATGCCACTCTTTCGGGACTCAACCAGGAGTCCAGAATAAACGTTTTCATGAGTGTTGACCTCCCGCAGTAGAGTAGAATCTTGATTTTTACATATGAATGTGCGTCATGTCTCTGCAAGCATGGCCTACGACCGTATCACCCTGAATGCGCCCGGTCTCGTCTGAGCTCGGCCCGCGCGCGTTGGGAGGAGTGAGACGGACGATTAGCGCGGCACTGGGGCCGCGAGAGATGGCGACGGACCTGGGAGGATTTCGATGTAAAGCTTCTTTCGTGACTGCAGGGATTCATCTTCTTGGTTCGTTCGGTAAAGTCATCACGTAGAAGGGAAATAATAAAATAATAGAAATATAAAACAATAAAAATTCTCACGACGTTTCGACTGCTGCAACACAAGCAATCATCGTCAAGTGTGAAATCCACAGCAAGAATTTTTTTCAAATTTTCAAATTTTCTTGCTGTGGATTTCACACCTGACGATGATTGCTTGTGTTGCAGTCGAAACGTCGTGATAATTTTTTATTGTTATATATTTATATTATTTTATTATTTCCTTTCTACATGACTTTACCGAATGAACCAAGAATATGAATCCCTGCAGTCACGGAAGCAGCTTTAAATCGAAATGTACAGCTCTGTGTCCACTGTTGGATGAAGGCCTCGCCGGTCATGGGGTTAGTTTGACCATACTTCACCACGCCGGTCAGTGCAAACTAGTGACGTGGGGGGTGGTGGGATGTTGCTTGGCTCGTCACCTATTCCGATACAATTCGCCACTGTCGATTTCCATGACCGGGAGTCAAACTCAGGTCTCAAATTCGCAAGCGCTTGAATTTCACCAGGAATCAATTGAAACTTAACGTCTCTTTTTGCAAGGGTGACCAGGAGCGATCTAAGCATACGGAGCTCAAAACGACAATAGAAATCCAGTTGCTTATCAGCACTACGTACATTACCTAGGATGTTATATTGTAGAGAGTTGGAAACACCCAACTGCGAGGTTGAGTTCAAGTCGTGTTCGGGTCACGGACTGTGCCTCATCAGCAGGATCATCATCATCAGCAGCAGCAACATCCTCATCAACGTCAAGAGCAACAGCATTGGTGTCATCACCACCGTCCGTGCCTCTGGGGTTGCTGAAACGAGCAGGACATTGTCAGCCTTAACCACGTGGTGCATACACATCACCAGCGGCTGTCTCACTGAACCAGGTCCCCCGGCGCAGGAACGTGGAATGTCCATCTCCGGCACTGGACGATGTGGAGCGCTGCTTGTGGCTGTCAAAGTGCCGCCGTCTGCTGGGCGCTGTTACGACTGCCAGAGAAAGGCGTTTGCGGTCAAGTTTAGCGAATATAAAATTGGTACATTGTTTAAAACAATTACATGTCATTGTTTCAGTAATAATGGGTTATGATAGTATTTCAGTATGAGCCAGATAAAAGCACGTTTTGCATGCAAGTCCATCCAAAGTGTACTTGTATCAGGTGCCCTGTGAATATCTACACCAGTGAAATGTTGTTTATATCAGAACTGTGCTTACATCCAGCTTATTCCATATAAGTGTGCCAGAGCAAGCAATGATTTCGAACGTAGCGAGGGACGAAATGATCAATCAGAAGATTTGAGAATTAAAACCAAGACAACAGATGCAAATTACAGTGACACACAAAATGAATGGACTTGAGCAGGGCACCACCAGAATGTGTCACGTCGGCTTTCGCGACCAATATTGTTCACCTGAAGACGGCTGCTTGCATTGTGGCCAAAACGTCGTGAGAATTGTATTTTATTACGTTTCATTTTTATTCTTTTATTATTTCCCTTCTACTGTGACTTTACCGAAAGAACCAAGAAGATGAATCCCTGCAGTCACGAAAGCTTTAAATCGAAATCATAAACGTTGGGTTAGATCGCATAAGTATAAATGTGTCGTAACCCTCCACCACCCGACACAGCCAATTAACCCAAAAACGTTGATGACGAAGAGACAGGTGAGATGAACAACAGAATTGAGGCCCATGGAGGGAAGGGGCGGTCGACAGAACATGAGATGGCGCTTTGGGATCCTTGGATGAGATTCGCATTACAAATGTAAATGATTATTCTTATTATGGCGGAACGAGGCCAGAAGCTTTGAAGGCTCCCACTGGATGGCATTGGCAATAAATCAGGAAGAAGAGTGTAAGATAATTATCTTAATGATAATTAAGGGACTACCACAGACGCATTAGTGCACGTGTGCTCTGGGAATTGTTTAACGTCGACATTGCACAATTCACGGCCATTACCACCAAAGGAAATGAATGACACTTTATTTTTTATTTTTTCCCTTCTCCGTGACTTGACCGAAATAACCAAGAATATGAATCCCTGCTGCAGTCACGAAAGCTTTGAATCGAAATTTAACGACACTTTATTAAAACTGCACGCTGTAAATGAAGGTACAATATCACACATCATAAATTAATTTTAAAAAACCTTCACTCGGATTTCTTTGAGCATTCACGGCAACACAAAGAAAACATTAAAAAAGTGATTGTATGAAAATACATTCATCACGTGTCACGAGTGGCCTCTCATACTCGCAGTTTTTCAGCTTCAAGTCCAACCATTAAAATAAAGTCCAAATCCTTGCCTCCAGATACATTTTAGATTAGGAGAAATAAGCAAGTTTATTGCAACCGATAGGACTAATCATTGCATAGAAACAGGTTACAAACTTACTTATTTCTCAAATGCTGCAAAGCTCTGACCGACCCCAGGGTTGGTGGGCAATATAATGTTACAACTATTAGAAGCGGTTTCACTTGAAAGGGGTTGTCACGGTCTTTCACGTAAAAGGCCGAGTGGGTCGGGCCGAAGCAGAACAAGGGTCGGTCCACGTGGCAAGGCAGCGATGCAGAGATGGGAAACTGCCCGTCTCACAGACACATACACACAAAGGCGCATAAGGCACGTGGCACAGCAAAGTCTCAAGTCGACTTAACAACATTAAACAGCGTTCCCTCGCCATTCACGAATGTATTGTCCGTGACTTTGGGCTTTCCGTTGAATCGCATCTGGAACGCTGCACGGCCGCATCGAGACAGACAGAAAGTGATATGAGATCAAGTGACCGAGGAAGAATGTGATAAAGTGACGAGATTGATTATTTAAGGTCATTAATTAAAATGATCGGTTTTCATTCTCCGCGACATTGGCTATTCACCAGCATCTCCGGAACGGTTCAGAGAGGGAATACTATTCAATAAGAAAACAACGAACAGATTAAAATGACTAATCCGTTATTCTGAGGAGCCATGTGAGGACATTAACAATATTTAATGGTTAAAATTGGGCTTTAAAGTTGTTACTTTTCCAGTAACTACGTGGGAGGCACTGGGCCATTCACAGCATCTTGATCGCATAAACATTCGTCTAAATGTGGACTATGGGATTAAAATTTGCGTTCAAATTGTGAACAAGACCTTGGGGAAATGAGGCTGTGCGCATGACGCCGCTCGGTCGACAGAAACCAGATGATCCAGATTCACCAAAAACTCCGAACCTTTACAAACACTAACCAGGCAAATACAAAGCTCAAGTTTACACCGTACATGCGATTACGATTGCAGAATTATATACATAACGCATTAATGCACGTGTCATCCTTATCCTGAGCACATCGGGTGACGCTCAGCCGCGACTTACATAGGGATTGCCCAAGCAGTGCTGTACACACGCACATCAGCTCCAATGCTGGTCAGTCTTCATTGCTCCAGATAGGGCGCAGAATGTCAACTCCCTTCAGAACGTCACCCTTTAGAACATTTGTAACACCGTGTGCAGTGCCGCTCGCTTTGTCCACACGCAGCCTGCATACTGTGACAGCGGCTGTCTCTTAAGGAGATCATCGCCGGCTACCGCTGGGTAATCACCACGACTGCTTTGCACGACCGTGAGTAACACCGTGCCAAGCGGGTGGCCACCGTCAAGTTTCTTAACCTTCTAACATCTCACCAACTGCGGCCAACCCACCAACTGGCCTTGAGGCAATGACAGAGAACACTTCGACGACTGCAATCAACACATTCTTCCTAATAAAGTGACGGTATTCAGTGGCAAGACGACAAACGTTCCCAATGTTCCTCCGTGCTCGAAGGAGCCACGACGGAAACGACAGCCGTGTCAGCACCGTTCCATTCCACGTAACGCTTCGCGCGCAAAGGCGGCGTTTGTTGATCGCGCTCGTGCAGTCTGTCATCCCGCGAGCATCACCAATACGCGCCGACAGATGTGCCGTCCGTTGTCCAGTGCACACGAGGCGCTAGCTGCCCAACGCATTCGCGGCGACGCGGACAACTTCCCCTCCGCACGTCGGCGCCAGGAATTCTTCAGCGACGCGCTTTAAAATCCAACTCCATCCCGAGCCGAGCCACGCGATGGGAGGAGAGACGCGGGCACGTGCGTACATACGCAGCCTGCGATTCACGTCATATTCACGTTCGTTAGACCACAAGGCCTCGTGTTTTCTTCTTCTTCCCGAAAATGCCACCTTCTGAACCTATTTGGCGAAAGGAGGTGACCATCTCATAGGTCGAATCGAAATTCACGAACCCTTGGTATTCACTTCATTTAACCGCGTTTGCCATCATAATCTGATATGTACATCAGATAATGCACAGCACAGGTAAGTTAACACATTGTATGCACGAAAACCATCATTATATTTGGCTTTTCACATAATCTTCCAAATTTCCAGCTCTGAGAATTAAACATTTCGGTTTGATCGGCATACGATGAACATCTGTACAGCAGGACGTGCGATAGCGAAGTGTTGTGCGTGCTGGTCGTGTGGCGAGGAGATCACTTGAAGGGATCTCACAAGCAGCTGGATCCCATGTTCTTTCATTTCTAAATGTAAAACTCATTCCTTTAGGACTGACTTTTGTATTTAGTTTAAAAACTAATGTCGCTTACCCAGGTCACACTAGCAATAGAGGCATTCCTCTCAATCTCTCACCTAGTCTTCGATAAAAGTATCCAGTGACCTCGTTGAGAGGCCGACAACACGAAGGCGACTGCAGGCACCGAGTCCATCGACCTAACCCGGTCGACTTGAGGTGTCCACAGGCGTTTCCAGGTTGGGGGGCGGTGGGGGGGGGGCGTGGTGGCGGGGGTCGTGACCATAACTGGTGTGGCGCACATTCAAACATCTCTCGGCGGAAGAAATGAAACGTCCGAGTTGGCAGCTCTCCTCCTCCCCACCGCCACCAACCCCCCCGGGCCCCGCCGCGTCACAGCCGCCTCAGGTTGCGCTTGCTCCGCTTGGTGCCGGGCAGCGCCTCCGACGGCCCCCGGCGCGCCGTCCGCGCGGGACTGCACGGGCGTGACCCGTGCCACGGGCACCAGCAGGTCGCGCAGAAGTCGTACGCGCACGACTCCCGCGTGCACAGCGCCCGCTCCTCCGCGCGGCGCAAGCGCGCCGGAGACTGGCAGCGCGGGCACTTGCGCAGCGACTCGTCGCTGTGGAGCGTGAGGCCCACCTGCGGCGGTGGACGGAGAGAGAAGGGCGCGATGACAAAGCGTTGAAGGGATATATTGTCGTGTCTGAAGTGGAGGCACCTAGTTTCTACTTCCTCTTGGTTCTTTCGGTAAAGTCACGTAGAAGGGAAGTAATAAAATAATAAAAATAAACATAATAAAATAATTCTCACGACGTTTCGGCCACAACGCAAGCAGCCGTCCTCAGGTGAAGACCAGGTCTGTCGAGGCGACAGCGTCTGAATGAAACAGCACACGAGCTTGGAGCGTATATATACGCTGGGTTGGAAGGGGGGGGAAAGGGCGCCTTGACAAAAGAATTTGCATATCAAGAGGAATTTAGCATATTTATATTTATGGGAAATGCAGTTTCTACTTCCCCGTACCTGATAGAATTTAACATCGAGTATTCGAGTAAAATAAATTAAGGTGAATTGACAGTAACATTTCATGTTTCCCACAAGTACGTGTGGTTAATGCGGCTTGATGCCTTGCAGTGGGTATCTATTTGATATTTGAACACCCTAACACCTGTTTTATTGCCAGAATAGGGGAAAAGCTTACTCGTATTTTTCCATCACATGACAGAATCACTATCGCCTTGCCCCCCCATCACAAGTGTCTCCATACCGCCACGAAGCGCTCGTGCTGGCTGCTCGCTCGGCTGCTCGCTGCCTGCCCATTCGTGGGCGACGGCGTCGCGAGGCTTTGGCCGGACGGTGCCAAGGGACTGCCCCTGGGCACCGGCTGGTGCCAACGTGCGTCAGCCACGTCGTCGCCCTGCCCACGGGTTGGGCACGTTCTCCTGGGGAGGGAAGAGTCACAACGAGGTTACGCTCAAGCAGCCCGCAACGAACGTCTCCACTGCTGCTCCCACTGCAATAGATTTCAGTGAATGGATCATGGGCTGAATATGGTCATTGGCTAATTGTCATGTGACCTTCTCCCCACTTTGACAATCTCCAGGATAAATGAAGATTCCTAATGTATGCTTTAAGTAGAATGGGTTTAGTGCCACCTATGGAGCACTGTGCATGGTTACAGCTGACATCATGTTGCATTCAGATTTTGCCGTGTTGTACTGCGTTGTTAAAACACGGTTCTGAGAATTGATCGCTTTCAATTCGCATCAATAAGTGTAAAATGAGCTCAAGCCTCACGTAAATGATGTGACTTCTGCGTGGCCGCACACCAAGCGGCTGGAGTCGTAGACGCTCACTGGCCCCACACGTACCTTGTGCCAGATCACGGGCACCGATTTGGGAGTCAAGAGCCTCAGCGCCCGCCCCCAGTCCACGGCAGCGCGCCACACTGCGCTCACTTGGCACAACCTGCCGCAAGACACGTACCACTTAGCCACGTGTGCCTTTCACCTGTCCCCACAACAGAGTTAGCAGTCCCGAGTTGTGAGACTTTATTGGGCAAATAAATAGCAATATTGCTATTAGAAGTGGTGAAGTAGTAGCACAGGAGTAGGCACACTACACAATGAACCTGGCAGCAGATCACATACGTGAGAATCGATATCTCAAGCAGTCCTGGGGAGCCTTCACCAACCGGCATGACCAGTGTGGTAAATTCTAGATTTGCAGCTTTCGTGACTGTGAGGATTCAAACTCTTAGTTTTTTCTGTAAAGTCACCATGTAGGTAAAAAAAATGAAATTAAAATTAATAAAATAAAATAATAAAAATCACGACGTTTCGGAGGCAACACAAGTCTCCGTCATCAGGTGGGACCGTCACAGCCACATTTGCTGTAATGATACAGCAAATCTTTCGCTGTACTGACACAGCAAATCTTGCAGCCCATGTATTGATACAGCAAATCTGGCTGTGACGGTCCCAGCTGATGACACCGTGTGGTAAAGTCTGGTACATGAACTGCTGTGACCACAGGCAAGGGGAGCGAGCGAGTCTAAATGGCTCATTCCCTCTTGTGGCCAGAGCAGCCTCCGGAGGGTGTGGGCCCCACCACTTGCGTACCTGTCGTGGTCCGCCGCCGACAGGTAGCCAAGCAGCTGGCACACCACGCGCCTGAGGCCCTTCTCCTCCAGCGCGGCGATTATGTCGAGGAACTTGCAGCCCATCTCACGTCCAATGAGTTGCTTGAGCGAGGGGCTCTCCCTCAGGGCGACGGGCACGGAAGCGAGCGCCTGCTTCATCGCGTCGTTGAGCTGCGCCGGGCTGCCGTCGGGAAGAAACGGGAGAGCCAATCAGCACGCGGCAACGTTCAAACCACGTGGCACGTCCCAATGCGATTGTTCGGCGAGCAACCACCACAAGGACGGACGGCAGTGCCAGTCACCGCTTGGTTGGTTGTGTGTGTTTGTGCGAGACTAAACCTGCAAGTGGATTTTATAGTTTCATAGTACACACCAAAAATTTACCCGTAAAAACAAAGTTTTTCACTATAAATCCTTTATATGCGTGGCATCGGTTTTATTTTATTATTCATTTCTGTTTTTCTTGAGTAAGAGTTTCATTTTTATCACATTGGTATTTTAAATTAAATATGAAATTTTGTTTTCCTAAAAAGTGTAAAATTTTGGAAACAATTTTTCACGAAAATAAATTGTCACGTACAACGAGTCTGTGTGCAAAATGTCAGCTCGATTGGATCACGGGAAGTGGGTTAAAAAACGACCGAAATATTTGCACGGTCGTAAGCGCGCAAGCAAGCAAGCAAGCGAACTTAATATAAAGGATTTAAAAATGTGAGGAATCATCACTAAAGCAGAGCCAGCGATGCTGACTGCGGCTGCCTTGTGCTTTAGGGGCCTGATGTAGACGACTATTTTTTTTAGCGTTTACGTCTTTCACGTGTAAGTTCTCTTAATCTGGTTTCCAAATCCCACATTTAAATTAAATAGTCCAGCAGAATTTAAACGCTTTGAGAATAAAATATGGATATTGTGAAGCCCTCTGGATGCTATCCAAACTAAACAGTCGAGCACACCTGCTTGTGAAAGCACACTCAACACAAGACAGATGTTTTTTTTGCATGACCACCCTCCACCCGCAGCAGTGATGCTTTGCAGGGTTAATAAAGGACGCTCCAGATAAAACAAAGATTGCTTCATTTAGTTGGCATTTACACAGCCATGGTGATCTGCTGAATATCATAATTCATTCATAATCAACGTTTTTGGGTTTAGATCGCTGCGTTATTTATAAATGTGTCGTAACCCTCCACCACCCGACACGGCCGATCAGTAGAAAAGTGTCACGTTGACAGAAGACAAATAGTTCACTGCTTTAGCCCCACACCGGTGTGTTGAAGCGTGAAACCACAACATTTACAATTTGAGTACGACGTTTCGCTGGTAATTGCATCCAGCATCATCGGGCAATTCGCTTCAACACACCGGTGGGCTAAAGCAGTGAACTATTTGTCTTCTGTCAACGTGACACTTTTTTACTGATTGGCCGTGTCGGGTGGTGGAGGGTTACGACACATTAATAAATAACGCGATCTAAACCCAAAAACGTTGATTATGAATGATATTGGTCGCGAAAGCCTGCCACGTGTTAAATCACAATTCATGTTTCATGGTCTGATTATCTTCTCTTTTTACACGCTTTCATTTAACTCACACTGTCTCTTGTATCCTCAACTCTGTCTATTGCCGTATCCTCAAATCTTGTAACTCTATTTTACCCCACTTCCCAATGTGGTATCGACTGCAAACTTGGTATACGTATGTCATACTGATGACAATACTATATTCTAGCATAAAAAAAAATATATTTTTTTAAACAATCTTTTGTATATCTTGTGTTTCGGCTTGGGTCTAATTGCCACAATCAACTCACGTTGGCTGTAAATCACCACGGTCCCTTACGCCGTGGCAAGCTTCGGGGCCACTTCCTCGAGTCGTGAAGTTCTGCCATTACTCGTACGGTACATTTCATTAAAGCGTGTTTATAAAAAGAAATGTTTTTAAAAATCACTTGATTTAACTACCTCGTTTGGATTGCTTCAGACTTTTTTAGTACAATTATGTTGGCTCCGCTAACCTCAATGTAACAGCAGAAAATATTTTGCGTCGAATGTAAAGGGTCAATCCTGAAAGGTAGGATTCAATTCACGTATTTTTAGCATAAAAACTATCTCTATTTTAGGCGGCGACTGGGTGGCTCAGGTCAGAACTTGGAGCTGGAACTGCTGAGATCCTGGGGTTGTAGTCCAGCCAGCTGCCTGTTATAAAACTGGGATCTCAAGGGCAGAGAGTTCCTGCTCTTGGTGGAAGAACCGAAGACTGTACAAAAAGACACAGCATAAAATTTGGTTGTTCACTAAATTTGACAATTCCAAGCACTGAGAATTCAAAATATTTTCAGTGATAGCACAGGTGGGAAAGTGCTGCCCCCAACTATGTGGACCAGAGGTAACTTTGTGGTATCTGATTCCGTGAGCTATTCTTTCACACAAAGAGGTGCATTGCTCAGCAAGTTACCAATGGATTATGTCTTATGACATGCCAAAAATAGCTCAATTGGGATAAAATGAGAAAATATAAAATACTGTGAAAAATATTGATCTGAATAGATGAAATGTGCTTAGAGTGGCCTCTCAAGAACACCCTGAAACAACATGAACAGCACCGGAGAGAGTCACGATGCCCTACGGGTACCTGTGCCTCCACGCCGACGTCGATGCTCGACCCGAAGCCCCCACAGGCGTGGCCTCCTGCAGGCCCTGACAGAACCGCCACGCCACCTCCTGCTGCAGCCTCAGGGCGGGCGTGAGCACCGCATCGGCGCTCACCACGCCAGCGCGCGTGGGTGGCGTGGCATGGCGCGACACGCACGGGGGCGCCGTGTGCACGGCGGCGTTTCTCAAGGCGGCACTGGCGACGCCGTCTCTCGCCGTGACCATCCTCCGCTGGCTGCGCGTGTTCACCACTCGACGGCAGCTCGGCGACCCGGACGCCGCCGCCGCCTCCTCCGCGTGCCGCGCCACCTGTACGTTCGCCCGGCCGTCATCGACGTCCGACCGGGAGCCGCCTTCGCGGATGGTAGAGGGGCTCTGCAAGCGGCCCAGTCTGCGGCTACGTGGCCACAGGTCCGGCGTGAGGTCGTCGCCCGAGCCGTCCAGGCTGCGCTCATCCGCGTCGTTGCCGCCCTCCGTAACGACGCGGCCCCTTTCCGAGAAAACGCAGCGAAAGCTGCCGTCGTCGTCGACCGCGGGAGAGCCTGGCACCGCGTCCCTGCCGCCCAGCGAGGGAGAGCACCGCAAGCCGCCGGGGGATGACGGGTCCAGGTTGAACGTGCGCGCGAGCGCCGTCACTGGCGTGCGGAACACGGAACTGGCGCCGCGCTCGCGGCCCCTGCGGTTTGGCTGCGGCGTCTTCAGGAATGGCGGCGAGAGCGACGTTGACGCGCGGGCACCATCCAGAGAGTCGCGGCCGCTCGTGTCGCCGTCGTCGCCGTAGTCGAGGATGGAGGAGTTCGGCGTGAGTCTGATTCCAGAGTCTCGCTTCTCCGTAGTCGGCGAGAACAAGCTGGCGTCGGGGAGGGCAACGTGGCCGGACACGTCCGGTCGCCGCGTGCCCACGGCACCACCGCATTCTGTCCCCATGCCCACGCCGCTTTCGACGGCCTCTGCCTTTTTGCCCAAAAGTTCATCCAGGGTGTTACGCTCCCCTGCAGCAAAGTTATGTCGGCCGGATTTCGCCAAATCCGCAGAGTCCTCGTCTCGCTTCCAGCTGCTCGTCACAGCCGGCAGGAAGGGAGAGTCGTCCAAGTCCACGGATGTTCGGGACCACGCCGCCACGCTCGCGTCCGATCCCGGGCAACTTCTGACAGAGCTGCCCGGAGCATCCAACCCCTCGCCGCCTGCCTCACGGGACACCGTGCCGTCGTCAGTGACGCTGGAGCCCAGGCCCGAGTCCTCGTGCACCGCCGCACGGTCCAGCGCACGCCTCTCATCGTCACAGAAGCCCTCCTCGTCCTCCTCAAGGCCACTCGGATCCGTGTAGCTGCATGAATCGCTGTCGGTCCTGTCAGACTTGATGCCATCATCCCTGTTGTGGCGCGAGACCGCTTTTGAGTGCCAAAGCCGCCGCGTCTTGGCCACGGGGAGCTGCGTCACGGCCCTGGGGCTCACGCTGGACTCGCGCTTCCCTCCACGGGTCAGTGCCGGCGAAGAGTTGCACGGCTGGGGACGTGGTGGGGCGGCCCGATGGGCCAGCCCGGTCAGCCACTCAGGCCTCGATGACATTCTGGAGCACCCTCTCGTCCACGTTGCCTGAACAAAAATACAAAAGGCAACAAACGCGCTCGGGTTAACAAATGCGTAGCCATGTGAAAAAGTCAAATGCTTTTTAATCTGCTGTTCAGATTTACCCAACACTCAAACCAGGGGAGAAAGTTTTTTATTTTAACTTAACCCTGCAAATATCTATAACTGCACAATAAACCGGTCTTATATAATGCAGGCAGGTCGAGCGGTGCATGAGCAAAGCCCCAAAGCCCCACCGCTGTACGTTCAGATCGTGCAGAGTGAATCGCGATGCCGTTGCTCACCCATAGCAACACCACCGCTGCAGACTTACGCCACGGGGTTTTTTTTTGGCGCCTCAAATTTCAAATTCCGCGCCTCTGGGACGCGGGGGCTTGCCCGCGCAACGAGCACGATTACATTTTCGACAACAGACAAGGGTCCAACCAAACCCCTACCAGGCTACAATTCGCACTTGCTAGTGCACACAAGCCGATTGGGCCAAGCGTCGGGAGCGCGCGAGCCGACTGCGGTAGCCACTCACAACGCTGAGACGAGCAGCGGCTGAGTCAGAGTGAACTATCTTCTTGGTTCTTTCGCTAAAGTGACGTCGAAGGGAAATAATAAAATAATAAAACATAATAAAATGCAATTCTCACGACGTTTCGGCCACAACGCAAGCAGCCGTCCTCAGGTGAAGAACAGGGCTGTCGGAAAGACAGCGCCCGATTTTTATTATGTTATTTTATTTATTTTATTATTTCCCTTCTATGTGACTTTACCGAAAGAACCAAGAAGATGAATCCCTGCAGTCACGAAAGCTTTAAATCAGAGTGAACTACTTCAAGTGCAATAGATTTACTCTGCTTAGGCTTGATGATCAGTGCTGCAGAATACATTTCGCAGATCAGCTGCCAATGCGATAATTTATTATTCTCGGATTTAAATGTCCTACGTGCTAATCAACTTACACGTCCATAATAGAAGATTTTTTTGGGTTAAATCGCGTAAATGTATACTTGTATAACTGCGGGGCCCAAGCCATATTTATATATGTTTACCGCGATCTAACCTCCATTATAGACGATATTGGTCGCGAAAGCCTACGTGTTAAACCTAACTTACACGTGGTCCCGATATCGGAGACCCCATTAATGTAATGCAAACCATCGGCACAGAATGAAGCAGGTCAATAATGATGATAATCGGCGTGGTGGTGTTAGCGTTGTATATTAATTGCTCCAGGGCGTGTTAAACAAAGCCACATCACCCGAATACTCAAGGATCGTAACCACGCTCTTGTAAACCGTTCAGGATTACAATATTACACGCGTTATGTACCAAACAGGGTCGACGCATTTATAAACACCACAATAATTTCCAATAATCTTCCTTCTCAAGGGACGATTTAATGGTGATTTTGGTCAAGAGCTGACTATCAAGCGTGTTGTGATTGGTGGGAAAAATTCAGTGATGTTTTCCCAATGTTTCTCTTATTTCAGTGGGGAGTTCATAAATGCATCATCCTATATTTTAGCCTATTCGTCTTTCAATCTGTTCGGGATTCTTTAATTTGCAAGAGGCTTCTTATGATGCTTTCAATCGAAATGAATAAATGCTGGCGCTTTCACTGCGACGATTCCATCACGAAAATTACATCATAATGACGACAATGTAATCCACAAATCAATCAGGTACAAGTGATGTAAACATTTTATTTAAAGCTTTCGTGACTGCAGGGATTCATATTCTTGGTTCTTTCGGTAAAGTCACGTAGAAGGGAAATAATAAAGTAATATAAGTATAAAAAATAAAAAAAATTCTTGCTGTGGATTTCACACCTGATGATGATTGATTGAGTTGCAGTCGAAACGTCGTGAGAATTTTCATTGTTTTCTATATATATAAATCGCGAATCTGTCTGTCTGTGTGTGTGTGTGTCGCCGGACCATACGCACTTTCATTGGACGGCGGTTGCCCCTGGCAACGGGTAGCGACGCCTTCGCCGCTTTCATTGGACGGCGGTTGCCCCTGGCAACGGGTAGCCACGCCTTCGCCGCGGGGTGGACGCCATTTTTAATTCCCCTTAAAAATAGGCGCACGCATTAACACGCGACTCTGACGTAAATTCATCAAAGTTTTCACGTCCTCTTCACTCCCCCCCCACCACATGTGTGCAATTACTATTATAGGGTCGGTAGATTATTCAATTATAGCGATTAGACAGTATATGGTAGTGCGGGGGGGGGGGGGGGAACGGCACCCGTACCCAGCGTCAGCGGGTGGCAAAATCAGGCGAGGCCGGAGGCTCTGCACGGTGCTAGGCCTCGACACCCACCCACGCGACTCTGAGGTAAATTCATCAAAGTTTCACGTCCTCTACAGAGTCGTGAGGGAGGGACAGCGGTGAGGGAGAGAGAGCGGTGAGGGAGGGAGAGCGGTGAGGGAGGGAGAGCGGTGAGGGAGGGAGAGCGGTGAGGGAGGGAGAGCGGTGAGGGAGGGAGAGCGGTGAGGGAGGAGAGGTAGGAGGGAGAGCGGTGAGGGAGGGAGAGCGGTGAGGGAGGGAGAGCGGTGAGGGAGCGGAGGAGAGCGGTGAGGGAGGGAGAGCGGTGAGGGAGGGAGAGCGGTGAGGGAGGGAGAGCGGTGAGGGAGGGAGAGCGGTGAGGGAGGGAGAGCGGTGAGGGAGGGAAGCGGTGAGGGAGGGAAGCGGTGAGGGAGGGAGGGAGAGCGGTGAGAGGGAGGGAGAGCGGTGAGGGAGGGAGAGCGGTGAGGGAGGGAGAGCGGTGAGGGAGGGAGAGCGGTGAGAGGGAGAGTGAGAGA
>NW_026891096.1:0-21690 GCF_015708825.2 Lethenteron reissneri
TCTCTCACTCTCCCTCTCACCGCTCTCCCTCCCTCACCGCTCTCCCTCCCTCACCGCTCTCCCTCCCTCACCGCTCTCCCTCCCTCTCACCGCTCTCCCTCCCTCCCTCACCGCTTCCCTCCCTCACCGCTTCCCTCCCTCACCGCTCTCCCTCCCTCACCGCTCTCCCTCCCTCACCGCTCTCCCTCCCTCACCGCTCTCCCTCCCTCACCGCTCTCCCTCCTCACCGCTCTCCTCCCTCACGCGCTCCCTCCCTCACCGCTCTCCCTCCCTCACCGCTCCCCTCCTCACCGCTCTCCCTCCCTCACCGCTCTCCTCCCTCACCGCTCTCCCTCACCGCTCTCCCTCACCGCTCTCCCTCCCTCACCGCTCTCTCCCTCACCGCTGTCCCTCCCTCACGACTCTGTAGAGGACGTGAAACTTTGATGAATTTACCTCAGAGTCGCGTGGTGGGTGTCGAGGCCTAGCACCGTGCAGAGCCTCCGGCCTCGCCTGATTTTGCCACCCGGCTGACGCTGGGTACGGGTGCCGTTCCCCCCCCCCCCGCACTACAATAATACTGTCTAATCGCTATAATTGAATAATCTACCGACCCTATAATAGTAATTGCACACATTGTGGGGGGGGGAGTGAAGAGGACGTGAAACTTTGATGAATTTACGTCAGAGTCGCGTGTTAATGCGTGCGCCTATTTTTAAGGGGAATTAAAAATGGCGTCCACCCCGCGGCGAAGGCGTGGCTACCCGTTGCCAGGGGCAACCGCCGTCCAATGAAAGCGGCGAAGGCGTCGCTACCCGTTGCCAGGGGCAACCGCCGTCCAATGAAAGTGCGTATGGTCCGGCGACACACACACACAGACAGACAGATTCGCGATTTATATATATAGAAAACAATGAAAATTCTCACGACGTTTCGACTGCAACACAATCAATCATCATCAGGTGTGAAATCCACAGCAAGAATTTTTTTATTTTTTATACTTATATTACTTTATTATTTCCCTTCTACGTGACTTTACCGAAAGAACCAAGAATATGAATCCCTGCAGTCACGAAAGCTTTAAATAAAAATGTTTACATCACTTGTACCTGATTGATTTGTGGATTACATTGTCGTCATTTATGATGTAATTTTCGTGATGGAATCGTCGCAGTGAAAGCGCCAGCATTTATTCATTTCGATTGAAAGCATCATAAGAAGCCTCTTGCAAATTAAAGAATCCCGAACAGATTGAAAGACGAATAGGCTAAAATATAGGATGATGCATTTATGAACTCCCCACTGAAATAAGAGAAACATTGGGAAAACATCACTGAATTTTTCCCACCAATCACAACACGCTTGATAGTCAGCTCTTGACCAAAATCACCATTAAATCGTCCCTTGAGAAGGAAGATTATTGGAAATTATTGTGGGTTTATAAATGCGTCGACCCTGTTTGGTACATAACGCGTGTAATATTGTAATCCTGAACGGTTTACAAGAGCGTGGTTACGATCCTTGAGTATTCGGGTGATGTGGCTTTGTTTAACACGCCCTGGAGCAATTAATATACAAACGCTAACACCACCACGCCGATTATCATCATTATTGACCTGCTTCATTCTGTGCCGATGGTTGCATTACATTAATGGGGTCTCCGATATCGGGACCACGTGTAAGTTAGTTTAACACGTAGGCTTTCGCGACCAATATCGTCTATAATGGAGGTTAGATCGCGTAAACATATATAAATATGGCTTGGGCCCCGCAGTTATACAAGTATACATTTACGCGATTTAACCCAAAAAAATCTTCTATTATGGACGTGTAAGTTGATTAGCACGTAGGACATTTAAATCCGGAAAATAAATTATCGCATTGGCAGCTGATCTGCGAAATGTATTCTGCAGCACTGATCATCAAGCCTAAGCAGAGTAAATCTATTGCACTTGAAGTAGTTCACTCTGATTTAAAGCTTTCGTGACTGCAGGGATTCATCTTCTTGGTTCTTTCGGTAAAGTCACATAGAAGGGAAATAATAAAATAAATAAAATAACATAATAAAAAATCGGGCGCTGTCTTTCCGACAGCCCTGTTCTTCACCTGAGGACGGCTGCTTGCGTTGTGGCCGAAACGTCGTGAGAATTGCATTTTATTATGTTTTATTATTTTATTATTTCCCTTCGACGTCACTTTAAGCGAAGAAACCAAGAAGATAGTTCACTCTGACTCAGCCGCTGCTCGTCTCAGCGTTGTGAGTGGCTACCGCAGTCGGCTCGCGCGCTCCCAGACGCTTGGCCCAATCGGACTTGTGTGCACTAGCAAGTGCGAATTGTAGCCTGGTAGGGGTTTGGTTGGACCCTTGTCTGTTGTCGAAAATGTAATCGTGCTCGTTGCGCGGGCAAGCCCCCGCGTCCCAGAGGCGCGGAATTTGAAATTTGAGGCGCCAAAAAAAAAACCCCGTGGCGTAAGGTCTGCAGCGGGGTGGTGTTGCTATGGGTGAGCAACGGCATCGCGATTCACCTCTGCAACGATCTGAACGTACAGCGGTGGGGCTTTTGGGGCTTTGCTCATGGCACCGCTCGACCTGCCTGCATTATATTAAGACCGGTTTATTGTGCAGTTAGATATTTGCAGGGTTAAGTTAAATAAAAAAACTTTCTCCCCTGGTTTGGTTTTGGGTAAATCTGAACAGCAGATTAAAAAGCATTTGACTTTTTCACATGGCTACGCATTTGTTAACCCGAGCGCGTTTGTTGCCTTTTGTATTTTTGTTCAGGCAACGTGGACGAGAGGGTGCTCCAGAATGTCATCGAGGCCTGAGTGGCTGACCGGCTGGCCCATCGGGCCGCCCCACCACGTCCCCAGCCGTGCAATCTTCGCCGGCACTGACCCGTGGAGGGAACGCGCGAGTCCAGCGTGAGCCCCAGGGCCGTGACGCAGCTCCCCGTGGCCAAGACCGGCGGCCTCGGCACTCAAAAGCGGTCTCCCGCGCCACAACAGGATGATGGCATCAAGTCGGACAGGACCGACAGCGATTCATGCAGCTACACGGATCCGAGTGGCCTTGAGGAGGACGAGGAGGGCTTCTGTGACTATAGAGGCGTGCGCTGGACCGTGCGGCGGTGCACGAGGACTCGGGCCTGGGCTCCAGCGTCACTGACGACGCACGGTGTCCCGTGAGGCAGGCGGCGAGGGGTTGGATGCTCCGGGCAGCTCTGTCAGAAGTTGCCCGGGATCGGACGCGAGCGTGGCGGCGTGGTCCCGAACATCCGTGGACTTGGACGACTCTCCCTTCCTGCCGGCTGTGACGAGCAGCTGGAAGCGAGACGAGGACTCTGCGGATTTGGCGAAAATCCGGCCGACATAACTTTGCTGCAGGGGAGCGTAACACCCTGGATGAACTTTTGGGCAAAAAGGCAGAGGCCCGTCGAAAGCGGCGTGGGCATGGGGACAGAATGCGGTGGTGCCGTGGGCACGCGGCGACCGGACGTGTCCGGCCACGTTGCCCTCCCCGACGCCAGCTTGTTCTCGCCGACTACGGAGAAGCGAGACTCTGGAATCAGACTCACGCCGAACTCCTCCATCCTCGACTACGGCGACGACGGCGACACGAGCGGCCGCGACTCTCTGGATGGTGCCCGCGCGTCGACGTCGCTCTCCGCCGCCATTCCTGAAGACGCCGCAGCCAAACCGCAGGGGCCGCGAGCGCGGCGCCAGTTCCGTGGTCCGCACGCCAGTGACGGCGCTCGCGCGCACGTTCAACCTGGACCCGTCATCCCCCGGCGGCTTGCGGTGCTCTCCCTCGCTGGGCTGGCAGGGACGCGGTGCCAGGCTCTCCCCGCGGTCGACGACGACGGCAGCTTTCGCTGCGTTTTCCTCGGAAAGGGGCCAGCGTCGTTACGGAGGGCGGCAACGACGCGGATGAGCGCAGCCTGGACGGCTCGGGCGACGACCTCACGCCGGACCTGTGGCCACGTAGCCGCAGACTGGGCCGCTTGCAGAGCCCTCTACCATCCGCGAAGGCGGCTCCCGGTCGGACGTCGATGACGGCCGGGCGAACGTACAGGTGGCGCGGCACGCGGAGGAGGCGGCGGCGGCGTCCGGGTCGCCGAGCTGCCGTCGAGTTGGTGAACACGCGCAGCCAGCGGAGGATGGTCACGGCGAGAGACGGCGTCGCCAGTGCCCGCCTTGAGAAACGCCGCCGTGCACACGGCGCCCCCGTGCGTGTCGCGCCATGCCACGCCACCCACGCGCGCTGGCGTGGTGAGCGCCGATGCGGTGCTCACAGCCCGCCCTGAGGCTGCAGCAGGAGGTGGCGTGGCGGTTCTGTCAGGGCCTGCAGGAGGCCACGCCTGTGGGGGCTTCGGGTCGAGCATCGACGTCGGCGTGGAGGCACAGGTACCCGTAGGGCATCGTGACTCTCTCCGGTGCTGTTCATGTTGTTTCAGGGTGTTCTTGAGAGGCCACTCTAAGCACATTTCATCTATTCAGATCAATATTTTTACATAGTATTTTATATTTTCTCATTTTATCCCAATTGAGCTATTTTTGGCATGTCATAAGACATAATCCATTGGTAACTTGCTGAGCAATGCACCTCTTTGTGTGAACGAATAGCTCACGGAATCAGATACCACAAAGTTACCTCTGGTCCACATAGTTGGGGGCAGCACTTTCCCACCTGTGCTATCACTGAAAATATTTTGAATTCTCAGTGCTTGGAATTGTCAAATTTAGTGAACAACCAAATTTTATGCTGTGTCTTTTTGTACAGTCTTCGGTTCTTCCACCAAGAGCAGGAACTCTCTGCCCTTGAGATCCCAGTTTTATAACAGGCAGCTGGCTGGATTACAACCCCAGGATCTCAGCAGTTCCAGCTCCAAGTTCTGACCTGAGCCACCCAGTCGCCGCCTAACATAGAGATAGTTTTTATGCTAAAAATACGTGAATTGAATCCTACCTTTCAGGATTGACCCTTTACATTCGACGCTAAATATTTTCTGCTGTTACATTGAGGTTAGCGGAGCCAACATAATTGTACTAAAAAAGTCTGAAGCAATCCAAACGAGGTAGTTAAATCAAGTGATATTTAAAAACACTTCTTTTTTAAACACGCTTTAATGAAATGTACCGTACGAGTAATGGCAGAACTTCACGACTCGAGGAAGTGGCCCCGAAGCTTGCCACGGCGTAAGGGACCGTGGTGATTTACAGCCAACGTGAGTTGATTGTGGGCAATTAGACCCAAGCCGAAACACAAGATATACAAAAGATTGTTTAAAAAATATATATTTTTAATGCTAGAATATAGTATTGTCATCAGTATGACATACGTATACCCAGTTTGCAGTCGATACCACATTGGGAAGTGGGGTAAAATAGAGTTACAAGATTTGAGGATACGGCAATAGACAGAGTTGAGGATACAAGAGACAGTGTGAGTTAAATGAAAGCGTGTAAAAAGAGAAGATAATCAGACCATGAAACATCAATTGTGATTTAACACGTGGGAGGCTTTCGCGACCAATATCATTCATAATCAACGTTTTTGGGTTTAGATCGCGTTATTTATTAATGTGTCGTAACCCTCCACCACCCGACACGGCCAATCAGTAAAAAAGTGTCACGTTGACAGAAGACAAATAGTTCACTGCTTTAGCCCACCGGTGTGTTGAAGCGAATTGCCCGATGATGCTGGATGCAATTACCAGCGAAACGTCGTACTACTCAAATTGTAAATGTTGTGGTTTCACGCTTCAACACACCGGTGGGCTAAAGCAGTGAACTATTTTGTCTTCTGTCAACGTGACACTTTTTTACTGATTGGCCGTGTCGGGTGGTGGAGGGTTACGACACATTTATAAATAACGCAGCGATCTAAACCCATAAACGTTGATTATGAATGAATTATGATATTCAGCAAATCACCATGGCTGTGTAAATGCCAACTAAATGAAGCAATCTATGTTTTATATGGAGCGTCCTTTATTAACCCTGCAAAGCATCACTGCTGCGGGTCGAGGGGTGGTCATGCAAACAAAACATCTGTCTTGTGTTGAGTGTGCTTTCACAAGCAGGTGTGCTCGACTGTTTAGTTTGGATAGCATCCAGAGGGCTTCACAATATCCATATTTCATTCTCAAAGTGTTTAAATTCTGCTAGACTATTTCATTTAAATGTGGGATTTGGAAACCAGATTAAGAGAACTTACACCAGAAAGACGTAAACGCTAAAAAAAATAGTCGTCTACATCAGGCCCCTAAAAGCACAAGGCAGCCGCAGTCAGCATCGCTGGCTCTGCTTTAGTAATGATTCTTCACATTTTTAAATCCTTTATATTAAGTTCACTTGCTTGCTTGCTTGCTTGCGCGCTTACGACCGTGCAAATCTTTCGGTCGTTTTTTAACCCACTTCCCGTGATCCAATCGAGCTGACATTTTGCACACAGACTCGTTGTGCGTGACAATTTATTTTCGTGAAACATTTTTTACAAAATTTTACACTTTTTAGGAATTTTTTTTTTCATATTTAATTTAAAATACCAATGTGATAAAAATGAAACTCTTACTCAAGAAAAACTGAAATGAATAATAAAATAAAACCGATGCCACGCATATAAAGGATTTATAGTGAAAAACGTTGTTTTTACGGGTTAATTTTTGGTGTGTACTATTAAACTATAAAATCCACTTGCAGGTTTAGTCTCGCAAAAACACACACAACCAACCAAGCGGTGACTGGCACTGCCGTCCGTCCTTGTGGTGGTTGCTCGCCGAACAATCGCATTGGGACGTGCCACGTGGTTTGAACGTTGCCGCGTGCTGATTGGCTCTCCCGTTTCTTCCCGACGGCAGCCCGGCGCAGCTCAACGACGCGATGAAGCAGGCGCTCGCTTCCGTGCCCGTCGCCCTGAGGGAGAGCCCCTCGCTCAAGCAACTCATTGGACGTGAGATGGGCTGCAAGTTCCTCGACATAATCGCCGCGCTGGAGGAGAAGGGCCTCAGGCGCGTGGTGTGCCAGCTGCTTGGCTACCTGTCGGCGGCGGACCACGACAGGTACGCAAGTGGTGGGGCCCACACCCTCCGGAGGCTGCTCTGGCCACAAGCGGGAATGAGCCATTTAGACTCGCTCGCTCCCCTTGCCTGTGGTCATAGCAGTTAATGTACCATAACTTTACCACACTGTGTCATCAGGTGGGACCGTCACAGCCAGATTTGCTGTATCAATACATGGGCTGCAAGATTTGCTGTGTCAGTACAGCGAAAGATTTGCTGTATCATTACAGCAAATGTGGCTGTGACGGTCCCACCTGATGACGGAGACTTGTGTTGCCTCCGAAACGTCGTGATGTTTATTATTTTATTTTTATTAATTTTAATTTCATTTTTTTACCTACATGGTGACTTTACCGAAAGAACTAAGAGTTTGAATCCTTGCAGTCACGAAAGCTTCAAATCTAGAAATTACCACACTGGTCGGTGCCGGTTGGTGAAGGCTCCCCAGGACTGCTTGAGATATCGATTCTCACGTATATGATCTGCTGCCAGGTTCATTGTGTAGTGTGCCTACTCCTGTGCTACTACTTCACCACTTCTAATAGCAATATTGCTATTTATTTGCCCAATAAAGTCTCACAACTCGG
This sequence comes from Lethenteron reissneri, assembly GCF_015708825.2. Classification (NCBI taxonomy): domain Eukaryota; kingdom Metazoa; phylum Chordata; class Hyperoartia; order Petromyzontiformes; family Petromyzontidae; genus Lethenteron; species Lethenteron reissneri. Next base: position 7,628 of record NW_026891096.1, read on the forward strand.
GACTGCTAACTCTGTTGTGGGGACAGGTGAAAGGCACACGTGGCTAAGTGGTACGTGTCTTGCGGCAGGTTGTGCCAAGTGAGCGCAGTGTGGCGCGCTGCCGTGGACTGGGGGCGGGCGCTGAGGCTCTTGACTCCCAAATCGGTGCCCGTGATCTGGCACAAGGTACGTGTGGGGCCAGTGAGCGTCTACGACTCCAGCCGCTTGGTGTGCGGCCACGCAGAAGTCACGTCATTTACGTGAGGCTTGAGCTCATTTTACACTTATTGATGTGAATTGAAAGTGATCAATTCTCAGAACCGTGTTTTAACAACGCAGTACAACACGGCAAAATCTGAATGCAACATGATGTCAGCTGTAACCATGCACAGTGCTCCATAGGTGGCACTAAACCCATTCTACTTAAAGCATACATTAGGAATCTTCATTTATCCTGGAGATGTCAAAGTGGGGACAAGGTCACATGACAATTAGCCAATGACCATATTCAGCCCATGATCCATTCACTGAAATCTATTGCAGTGGGGCAGCAGTGGAGACGTTCGTTGCGGGCTGCTTGAGCGTAACCTCGTCGTGACTCTTCCCTCCCCAGGAGAACGTGCCCAACCCGTGGGCGGGCGACGACGTGGCTGACGCACGTTGGCACCAGCCGGTGCCCAGGGGCAGTCCCTTGGCACCGTCCGGCCAAAGCCTCGCGACGCCGTCGCCCACGAATGGGCAGGCAGCGAGCAGCCGAGCGAGCAGCCAGCACGAGCGCTTCGTGGCGGTATGGAGACACTTGTGATGGGGGGGCAAGGCGATAGTGATTCTGTCATGTGATGGAAAATACGAATAAGCTTTTCCCCTATTCTGGCAATAAAACAGGTGTTAGGATGTTCAAATATCAAATAGATACCCACTGCAAGGCATCAAGCCGCATTAACCACACGTACTTGTGGGAAACATGAAATGTTATTGTCAATTCACCTTAATTTATTTTTACTCGAATACTCGATGTTAAATTCTATCAGGTACGGGGAAGTAGAAACTGCATTTCCCATAAATATAAATATGCTAAATTCCTCTTGATATGCAAATTCTTTTGCCAAGACGCCCTTTTTCCCCCCCCTTCCAACCCAGCTTATATACATGCTCCAAGCGCGTGTGCTGTTTCATTCAGACGCTGTCGCCTCGACAGACCTGGTTTCACCTGAGGACGGCTGCTTGCGTTGTGGCCGAAACGTCGTAAGAATTATTTTATTATGTTTATTTTTATTATTTTATTACTTCCCTTCTACGTGACTTTACCGAAAGAACCAAGAGGAAGTAGAAACTAGGTGCCTCCACTTCAGACACGACAATATATCCCTTCAACGCTTTGTCATCGCGCCCTTCTCTCTCCGTCCACCGCCGCAGGTGGGCCGCACGCTCCACAGCGACGAGTCGCTGCGCAAGTGCCCGCGCTGCCAGTCTCCGGCGCGCTTGCGCCGCGCGGAGGAGCGGGCGCTGTGCACGCGGGAGTCGTGCGCGTACGACTTCTGCGCGACCTGCTGGTGCCCGTGGCACGGGTCACGCCCGTGCAGTCCCGCGCGGACGGCGCGCCGGGGGCCGTCGGAGGCGCTGCCCGGCACCAAGCGGAGCAAGCGCAACCTGAGGCGGCTGTGACGCGGCGGGGCCCGGGGGGGTTGGTGGCGGTGGGCAGGAGGAGAGCTGCCAACTCGGACGTTTCATTTCTTCCGCCGAGAGATGTTTGAATGTGCGCCACACCGGCTATGGTCACGACCCCCGCCACCGCCACCACGCCCCCCCCCCACCGCCCCCCAACCTGGACACGCCTGTGGACACCTGAAGTCGACCGGGTTAGGTCGATGGACTCGGTGCCTGCGTCGCCTTCGTGTTGTCGGCCTCTCGACGAGGTCACTGGCTACTTTTATCGAGGACTAGGTGAGAGATTGAGAGGAATGCCTCTATTGCTAGTGTGACCTGGGTAAGCGACATTAGTTTTTAAACTAAATACAAAAGTCAGTCCTAAAGGAATGAGTTTTACATTTAGAAATGAAAGAACATGGGATCCAGCTGCTTGTGAGATCCCTTCAAGTGATCTCCTCGCCACACGACCAGCACGCACAACACTTCGCTATCGCACGTCCTGCTGTACAGATGTTCATCGTATGCCGATCAAACCGAAATGTTTAATTCTCAGAGCTGGAAATTTGGAAGATTATGTGAAAAGCCAAATATAATGATGGTTTTCGTGCATACAATGTGTTAACTTACCTGTGCTGTGCATTATCTGATGTACATATCAGATTATGATGGCAAACGCGGTTAAATGAAGTGAATACCAAGGGTTCGTGAATTTCGATTCGACCTATGAGATGGTCACCTCCTTTCGCCAAATAGGTTCAGAAGGTGGCATTTTCGGGAAGAAGAAGAAAACACGAGGCCTTGTGGTCTAACGAACGTGAATATGACGTGAATCGCAGGCTGCGTATGTACGCACGTGCCCGCATCTCTCCTCCCATCGCGTGGCTCGGCTCGGGATGGAGTTGGATTTTAAAGCGCGTCGCTGAAGAATTCCTGGCGCCGACGTGCGGAGGGGAAGTTGTCCGCGTCGCCGCGAATGCGTTGGGCAGCTAGCGCCTCGTGTGCACTGGACAACGGACGGCACATCTGTCGGCGCGTATTGGTGATGCTCGCGGGATGACAGACTGCACGAGCGCGATCAACAAACGCCGCCTTTGCGCGCGAAGCGTTACGTGGAATGGAACGGTGCTGACACGGCTGTCGTTTCCGTCGTGGCTCCTTCGAGCACGGAGGAACATTGGGAACGTTTGTCGTCTTGCCACTGAATACCGTCACTTTATTAGGAAGAATGTGTTGATTGCAGTCGTCGAAGTGTTCTCTGTCATTGCCTCAAGGCCAGTTGGTGGGTTGGCCGCAGTTGGTGAGATGTTAGAAGGTTAAGAAACTTGACGGTGGCCACCCGCTTGGCACGGTGTTACTCACGGTCGTGCAAAGCAGTCGTGGTGATTACCCAGCGGTAGCCGGCGATGATCTCCTTAAGAGACAGCCGCTGTCACAGTATGCAGGCTGCGTGTGGACAAAGCGAGCGGCACTGCACACGGTGTTACAAATGTTCAAAGGGTGACGTTCTGAAGGGAGTTGACATTCTGCGCCCTATCTGGAGCAATGAAGACTGACCAGCATTGGAGCTGATGTGCGTGTGTACAGCACTGCTTGGGCAATCCCTATGTAAGTCGCGGTGAGCGTCACCCGATGTGCTCAGGATAAGGATGACACGTGCATTAATGCGTTATGTATATAATTCTGCAATCGTAATCGCATGTACGGTGTAAACTTGAGCTTTGTATTTGCCTGGTTAGTGTTTGTAAAGGTTCGGAGTTTTTGGTGAATCTGGATCATCTGGTTTCTGTCGACCGAGCGGCGTCATGCGCACAGCCTCATTTCCCCAAGGTCTTTCGATTTAAAGCTTTCGTGACTGCAGGGATTCATCTTCTTGGTTCTTTCGGTAAAGTCACGTAGAAGGGAAGTAATAAAATAATAAAAATAAAACATATTTTTATTATTTTATTACTTCCCTTCTACGTGACTTTACCGAAAGAACCAAGAAGATGAATCCCCAAGGTCTTGTTCACAATTTGAACGCAAATTTTAATCCCATAGTCCACATTTAGACGAATGTTTATGCGATCAAGATGCTGTGAATGGCCCAGTGCCTCCCACGTAGTTACTGGAAAAGTAACAACTTTAAAGCCCAATTTTAACCATTAAATATTGTTAATGTCCTCACATGGCTCCTCAGAATAACGGATTAGTCATTTTAATCTGTTCGTTTTTTTCTTATTGAATAGTATTCCCTCTCTGAACCGTTCCGGAGATGCTGGTGAATAGCCAATGTCGCGGAGAATGAAAACCGATCATTTTAATTAATGACCTTAAATAATCAATCTCGTCACTTTATCACATTCTTCCTCGGTCACTTGATCTCATCACTTTCCTGTCTGTCTCGATGCAGGCGTGCAGCGTTCCAGATGCGATTCAACGGATAGGCCAAAGTCACGGACAATACATTCGTGAATAGGCGAGGGAACGCTGTTTAATGTTGTTAAGTCGACTTGAGACATTGCTGTGCCACGTGCCTTATGCGCCTTTGTGTGTATGTGTCTGTGAGACGGGCAGTTTCCCATCTCTGCATCGCTGCCTTGCCACGTGGACCGACCCTTGTTCTGCTTCGGCCCGACCCACTCGGCCTTTTACGTGAAAGACCGTGACAACCCCTTTCAAGTGAAACCGCTTCTAATAGTTGTAACATTATATTGCCCACCAACCCTGGGGTCGGTCAGAGCTTTGCAGCATTTGAGAAATAAGTAAGTTTGTAACCTGTTTCTATGCAATGATTAGTCCTATCGGTTGCAATAAACTTGCTTATTTCTCCTAATCTAAAATGTATCTGGAGGCAAGGATTTGGACTTTATTTTAATGGTTGGACTTGAAGCTGAAAAACTGCGAGTATGAGAGGCCACTCGTGACACGTGATGAATGTATTTTCATACAATCACTTTTTTAATGTTTTCTTTGTGTTGCCGTGAATGCTCAAAGAAATCCGAGTGAAGGTTTTTTAAAATTAATTTATGATGTGTGATATTGTACCTTCATTTACAGCGTGCAGTTTTAATAAAGTGTCGTTAAATTTCGATTCAAAGCTTTCGTGACTGCAGCAGGGATTCATATTCTTGGTTATTTCGGTCAAGTCACGGAGAAGGGAAAAAATAAAAAATAAAGTGTCATTCATTTCCTTTGGTGGTAATGGCCGTGAATTGTGCAATATCGACGTTAAACAATTCCCAGAGCACACGTGCACTAATGCGTCTGTGGTGGTCCCTTAATTATAATTAAGATAATGATCTTACACTCTTCTTCCTGATTGCTTGCCAATGCCATCCAGTGGGAGCCTTCAAAGCTTCTGGCCTCATTCCGCCATCATAAGAATCATAAGAATCATTTACATTTGTGATGCGAATCTCATCCAAGGATCCCAAAGCGCCATCTCGTGTTCTGTCGACCGCCCCTTCCCCCCATGGGCCTCAGTTCTGTTGTTCATCTCACCTGTCTCTTCGTCATCAACGTTTTTGGGTTAATTGGCTGTGTCGGGTGGTGGAGGGTTACGACACATTTATACTTATGCGATCTAACCCAACGTTTATGATTTCGATTTAAGTGCTTTCGTGACTGCAGGGATTCATCTTCTTGGTTCTTTCAGTAAAGTCACGTAGAAGGGAAATAATAAAAGAATAAAAATGAAACGTAATAAAATACAATTCTCACGACGTTTTGGCCACAACGCAAGCAGCCGTCTTCAGGTGAATAATATTGGTCGCGAAAGCCGACGTGACACATTCTGGTGGTGCCCTGCTCACGGCCATTCATTTTATGTGTCACTGTAATTTGCATCTGTTGTCTTGGTTTTAATTCTCAAATCTTCTGATTGATCATTTCGTCCCTCGCTACGTTCGAAATCATTGCTTGCTCTGGTATACTTATATGGAATAAGCTGGATGTAAGCACAGTTCTGATATAAACAACATTTCACTGGTGGAGATATTCACAGGGCACCTGATACAAGTGCACTTTGGATGGACTTGCATGCAAAACGTGCTTTTATCCAGCTCATACTGAAATACTATCATAACCCATTATTACTGAAACAATGACATGTAATTGTTCTAAACAATGTACCAATTTTATATTCGCTAAACTTGACCGCAAACGCCTTTCTCTGGCAGTCGTAACAGCGCCCAGCAGACGGCGGCACTTTGACAGCCACAAGCAGCGCTCCACATGGTCCAGTGCCGGAGATGGACATTCCACGTTCCTGCGCCGGGGGACCTGGTTCAGTGGGACAGCCGCTGATGATGTGTATGCACCACGTGGTACAGGCTGACAATGTCCTGCTCGTTTCAGCAACCCCAGAGGCACGGACGGTGGTGATGACACCAATGCTGTTGCTCTTGACGTTGATGAGGATGCTGCTGCTGCTGATGATGATGATGATCCTGCTGATGAGGCGCAGTCCGTGACCCTAACACGACTTGAACTCAACCTCGCAGTTGGGTGTTTCCAACTCTCTACAATATAACATCCTAGGTAATGTACGTAGTGCTGATAAGCAACTGGATTTCTATTGTCGTTTTGAGCTCCGTATGCTTAGATCGCTCCTGGTCACCCTTGCACAAAGAGACGTTAAGTTTCAATTGATTCCTGGTGAAATTCAAGCGCTTGCGAATTTGAGACCTGAGTTTGACTCCCGGTCATGGAAATGGACAGTGGCGAATTGTATCGGAATAGGTGACGAGCCAAGCAACATCCCACCACCCCCCACGTCACTAGTTTGCACTGACCGGCGTGGTGAAGTATGGTCAAACTAACCCCATGACCGGCGAGGCCTTCATCCAACAGTGGACACAGAGCTGTACATTTCGATTTAAAGCTGCTTCCGTGACTGCAGGGATTCATATTCTTGGTTCATTCGGTAAAGTCATGTAGAAAGGAAATAATAAAATAATATAAATATATAACAATAAAAAATTATCACGACGTTTCGACTGCAACACAAGCAATCATCGTCAGGTGTGAAATCCACAGCAAGAAAATTTGAAAATTTGAAAAAAATTCTTGCTGTGGATTTCACACTTGACGATGATTGCTTGTGTTGCAGCAGTCGAAACGTCGTGAGAATTTTTATTGTTTTATATTTCTATTATTTTATTATTTCCCTTCTACGTGATGACTTTACCGAACGAACCAAGAAGATGAATCCCTGCAGTCACGAAAGAAGCTTTACATCGAAATCCTCCCAGGTCCGTCGCCATCTCTCGCGGCCCCAGTGCCGCGCTAATCGTCCGTCTCACTCCTCCCAACGCGCGCGGGCCGAGCTCAGACGAGACCGGGCGCATTCAGGGTGATACGGTCGTAGGCCATGCTTGCAGAGACATGACGCACATTCATATGTAAAAATCAAGATTCTACTCTACTGCGGGAGGTCAACACTCATGAAAACGTTTATTCTGGACTCCTGGTTGAGTCCCGAAAGAGTGGCATTAAACGTGCATAAATATATTATATATATATTTATGCATGACAGACAGACAGACAAATAATCCCTGATGGGCAGTGTGGAACTGTTGTTCCTACCTGCTGTGTACACGATCACGTGACTTGAGGTAGCCAGGTAGACAGCCCCCTTCACTATCGGACCCTCCCCTAGGCCCCTCCCCTGACACCCCCCCCCCCCCCTCAGGCCCCTCTCCTGTCTCCCCCCTTCCTTAGGCCCCTCCCCTGACTGACCCTCCTCCCTTAGGCCCCTCCTCTCTCCGTACCGGCAGGAGGTCTCCACCAATCAAAGAGCTGTTTATATTATATATATATTTATGCACGACAGACAGACAAAAAATCCCTGATGGGCAGTGTGGAACATATTGTTCCTACCTATATAACGAAAAATCAGTTTAAATAATTACTAAGAACTCGTGATCCCAATTATTGAAACAACTACCAAAAGCATTTTTTAAACATGACTTGGTTCCACCGAGATTTGAACTCAGATCGCAGGATTCAAAGTCCTGAGTGCTAACCATTACACCATGGAACCTTCACACAGAAACCTTGTTACACAGTCAACACGAGAGTGGGTTCAATCAATTGAGGGTGGGGCTGGGTGGGGAGGGGCTGGGTGGGAAGGGCTGGGTGGGAGGGAAGGGGCTTGTGCCCGCCCTCACAGTGGGGCACATGTGCTGGGGCTCAATGTCCAGGATGAGTGAGTTTGCTCCTCCTCCCATCACTTGCGACTCAGCAGCTCGCTGAGCATCTGGCTGTGACGCTGCTGAATGTCGAGCAGCTCTGCAAGAGAGGCGAACAGCTTCTTCTTGACACGACCGCCGCCATCAGCACCACCGGCAGTGTCAGCGGGGGCTGCGTGACGTCGTTTGGACGCTTGCCGAGGAGCAGCTGAAGCAGTAGCAGCAGCAGTAGCAGCAGCAGTAGCTTGCTCCGCTCGCTCCAGGTCATGTCCCAGCGGCTGCACCTGCAGCTGGTCCCACTGCAGCTTCTCCTGATCCAGCTTCTCCTGCTGCAGCTGCAGCTTCTCCTGCTGCAGCTGCAGCTTGTCCTGCTGCAGCTGCAACTTGTCCTGATCCAGGTCCAGCTTCTCCTGCTGCAGCTGCAGCTTCTCCTGCTGCAGCTGCAGCTTGTCCTGATCCAGGTCCAGCTTCTCCTGCTGCAGCTGCAGCTTCTCCTTCTGCAGCTGCAGCTTGTCCTGATCCAGGTCCAGCTTCTCCTGCTGCAGCTGCAGCTTCTCCTGCTGCAGCTGCAGCTTCTCCCACTGCAGAAGAGAACACAGGAGCTCTAGGTAATACACTCCCATATTCATCATCATCATCCATCACCCATCATCATCATCATTCAGTAACAAGCGCCATCAGCAGCAGCAGCACCATCGCTGTCCTTGAAACTGATTGGTCCACACCAGAGACAGCTTTCTTTAGAGCCCAGGGCAATGCATACATGATCAGAGTGTTGTTTTTTTGTTTGCATTTGACTGCAAGTTTTTGTGGTTAATGTCAACGCGATTCCTTGCAAAAGGTGTCAGTTTTGTTTGCCAGAAAAAAGGGGAAAACGCCCATGAGTGTATGTTGGTATCTGGTAAAGGAGGTCCCGTGATGTAATCAGGATGCCTCACCCCTCATCCCTCCTCGCCACACCGAAGACAGCTGCTGCTGCTGGAGGAGGAGATGGAGGTCGTCAAAATGTCATCGAAATCCCGGAGTCGGACAAACCGCACGGGGTGGTTGGACATCGCAATTGGCGGTTTTAAAAAACAAACAAAATTCAACGGGAAAAGTTCGAAGCTTTGCTAGATCCATCTTCTTGGTTCTTTCGGTAAAGTCACGTAGAAGGGAAGTAATAAAATAATAAAAATAAAACATTATATTATTTTATTATGTTTTATATTTAATTTTATTACTTTATTACTTCCCTTCTACGTGACTTTACCGAAAGAACCAAGAAGATGAATCCCTGCAGTGACGAAAGCTTTAAATCGAAACTTTGCTAGATCCTCAACCTCAGGATGTCAAATTATAACTCGACAACAAGGTGCACGGATTGCTGGCGATACAGACGGGGAACGGAGGTTAAAACCCTCGGAATCGCCTTGGGTAACAACTTCATGGTATATAGCACAGATGTTGGCCAAGCATTAACCAAATGGTAATTATTCTTTGGTTCTTTCGGTAAAGTCACGTATAAAGATAAAATAATAAATTAAATACTAGCATACGACGTTTCGATTGCAACACAAGCAATCATCATCAGGTATAAAGTAAATAGAAACACAAATCTAGTCTACTTTTCTAAGTATACTAAGTATACTAGATTTGTGTTCTATTTCTATTTAATTAAAAATTAAATAGAAACACAAATCTAGTATACATTTCTAAGTATACATTTATAAGTATACTAGATTTGTGTTTCTATTTAATTTATACCTGATGATGATTGCTTGTGTTGCAATCGAAACGTCGTAGTATGCTAGTATTTAATTTAATTTATTATTTTATCTTTATACGTGACTTTACCCAAAGAACCAAAGAATAATTCCTGCAGTCACGAAAGCTCCAAATTAAGTTCAAATGGTAATTATGAAAGTATCAGGCCTGGGGTCGTTCACAAGAGATGCAATGCGACACAGGTAAATGCGACACACCACCAACACACAATGCATTCCATAGGCTCAGAGCCTCCCCAACCACCTTTGTCTTCCCGCAGCTCACACAGCAGCTCACACAGCAGCACACAGCAGCACACACAGCAGCTCACACAGCAGCTCACAGTAGCTCACAGTAGCTCACACAGCAGCTCACAGCAGCTCACACAGCAGCTCACACAGCAACACACAGCAGCACACACAGTAGCACACAGCAGCTCACACAGTAGCTCACACAGCAGCACACACAGTAGCTCACACAGCAGCTCACACAGCAGCACACACAGCAGCACACACAGCAGCTCACACAGCAGCTCACACAGCAGCACACACAGCAGCACACACAGCAGCACACACAGCAGCTCACACAGCAGCTCACACAGCAGCACACACAGAGCTCCCACAGCAGCTCACAGCAAGCTCACAGCAGCTACACAGCAACACCGCAGCTCACAACAGCAGCTCACACAGCAGCACACACAGGCAGCCCACACGCAGCTCACACAGCAGCTCACACAGCAGCTCACACCGCAGCATCACCAGCAGCTACACACAGCAGCTCACACAGCCGCACACAGCAGCTCACACAGCAGCACACACAGCAAGCTCACACAGCAGCACACAGCAGCTACACAGCAGCACACACAGCAGCTCACACAGCAGCACACACAGCAGCACACAAGCTCACACAGCAGCACACACAGCAGCTCACACAGCAGGCTCACACAGCAGCTCACACAGCAGCTAACCCAGCAGCTCACACAGCAGCACACACAGCAGCACACACAGCAGCTCACACAGCAGCTCATACAGCACACAACGCAGCACACACAGCAGCTCACACAGCAGCACACACAGCAACTCAAAGCAGCTCCACAGCAGCTCACACACCGCACACACAGCAGCACAACAGCAGCACACACAGCAGCTCACACAGCAAGCACACACAGCAGCTCACACAGCAGCACACACGCAGCACACACAGCAGCTCTACCACAGCAGCTCACACAGCAGCACACACAGCAGCTCACACAGCAGCTCACACACAGCTCACACAGCAGCACACACAGCAGCTCACACAGCAGCACACAGCAGCTCACACAGCAGCACACACAGCAGCATCACACAGCAGCTCACACCGCCAGCATCAACCACAGCAGCTCACACAGCAGCAAACAGCAGCACACACAGCAGCATCACACCAGCAGCAGCACGGCACGAAGCAGCTCACACAGCAGCTCACACAGCAGCACGCGGTGGCAGCAGTAAGTCATTGTATGGGTAGGGGGGGCTCCCCTAATATCAAACAGCACGCGAGGATGATTTCGAGCCGTCAGACGAGTGCTGTAGAAGACTGCTCATAGCGCAACTTTGAGTCACTTGCAGAAGTCGAAACTGCGGACAGTGACACGGTACGGGAGATGGGGACGAGGCAGTAGGGGGAGAGAGATGGGGAGAGAGATGGGGGGAGATGGGGAGAGATGGGGAGAGAGATGGGGGGCAGGGGGGTTATCAACTCACTTCCAGAGGAGATTTTAAATGTTCCATGGCTCCACCTGCGCGTTTTCACTTGAGAAGAGGAGATGCCACCACCACCATCTCTGTGTGTGTGTGGGGGGTGTCGTGTGACCATTGGGTGTTCAAAGTGCCCAAGCCCATCGCCTTAATTAGCTGAGTGGTTAATTGCTGTAGCAGGTGGCGCGTGAGTGTTTAAATGGTTTAGCCCATCCACGTGTCTCCACTTATCACCTTCATTAACAGCAGCATCAACAGCAGCATCATCATCAGCAGCAGCAGCATCATCATCAGCAGCAGCAGCAGCATCATCAGCAGCAGCATCATCATCAGCAGCAGCATCATCATCAGCAGCAGCAGCATCATCAGCAGCATCATCATCAGCAGCAGCAACATCATCATCATTAGCATCATCAGCAGCAGCATCATCAGCAGCAGCATCATCACCAGCAGCATCATCATCAGCGTGAGTAGGTTAAACATTGAGTTTTGTAAGGGCACCACGGGGTGACCAGCCCCACCCCTCCCAGCCCCCACCCTCCACACCCAGCCCCACCTCTCCCCCCACCACCCCCACCACCACCCCCCACCACCACCCCCCACCACCACCACCACCCCCACCACCACCACCCACCACCACCACCACCCACCACCACCCCCACCACCACCCACCACCACCCCCACCACCACCACCCCCCACCACCACCAGGAGGGGTGAAGGGAGGGGGGCGGGGGGCAGGAAGTGGACAAGAGGAAGTCGTGGGGCGAGGGGCGAGGGGGGCGGGGCGAGGGGCGAGGGGGCGGGGCGAGGGGGGCGGGGCGAGGGGGGCGAGGGGGGCGGGGTTTGGGGGTGAACTCAAGTGACCCGACAGACGTTGAGCGCAATTCTTTGTTTATTTCGGTAACGTCGCGTAGATAGGGAACACAATATTAATAATAAAAATAATAAAATATAAAAATGTAATAAAAAAATATATAACAAATAAATAAATAATACCCCCGTCGACAGGAAGAGGGAAAAAAATCCCCTCCCCCACAATTTGGCGCCCTTTGCACGACGCGACTCGGTGAGCAGCTCAGTTCTAGCGGCGTGAACACGCGGGGCGCATCGTGGGTGATCACCATCAACATCAACAACATCATCATCAACAACATTAACTACATCATCAACAACATCATCATCAACAACATCATCATCAACAACATCATCACCACCAACAACAACATCATCAACAACATTAACTACATCATCAACAACAACATCATCATCAACAACATCAACAACATTAACTACATCATCAACAACATTAACTACATCAACAACAACAACATCATCATCAACAACATCAACAACACCATCATCATCAACAACATCATCAACACAATCACCATCATCACCTCCTCCTGCCCGGCCCCACCCTCCCCTCTTGTTGTCTCCCGCAGCTCGAGCCGGCGGCGGCTACGAGCAGCAGCAGCATCATCATCATCAGCAGCAGCATCATCAACATCAGCATCATCATCATCAGCAGCATCATCAGCAGCAGCATCATCAGAATCATCATCAGCAGCATCATCAACATCAGCATCATCATCAGCAGGAGCAGCAGCATCATGGCCACGTGGACGCTGTGCTTGGGCAGCAGGACGAGCTTGATCTCCATGGCCGGCATCCGCTACGAGGGCACCCTGAGCGGGGTCAACACGGACGACTGCACCGTCGCCTTGGCCAAAGGTCACGCACGGGGGGGTGGGGGGGGGGTCACGGGTCAAAGGGGGTGAGGGCTTAAACACTTCCCTGCTCCTTGCGGAGGGAGCTGCTAGGAACACGTTGGCCAGGGTCAACGACGGTGACCAGGGCGTGGGGCGTGCTGTGTTCTGCAAACATGGCCGACTGTGAGGGCGGGCAGCACAAGGCGGCGTGAGTAGGTGAAACGTTGAGTTTTATAAGGGCACCACGGGGTGAGCAGCCCCTCCCCACTCAGCCCCTCCCCACCCAGCCCCACCCAGCCCCACCCTCCCCACCCAGCCCCTCCCAACCCAGCCCCTCCCACCCCCCACCCAGCCCCACCCTCCCCACCCAGCCCCTCCCCACCCAGCCCCACTGCAGGGATTCATCTTCTTGGTTCTTTCGGTAAAGTCACGTAGAAGGGAAATAATAAAATAATAAAAATAAAACATAATAAAATAATTCTCACGACTTTTCGGCCACAACGCAAGCAGCCGTCCTCAGGTGAAGAACAGGTCTGTCGAGAAGACAGAGTCTGAATGACACGCCCCAGGCTTGGAACGTCTATTTAAGCTTAGAGTCGTGGCATCTCTTCAGAAAGGTGAGAGACTCGATTATCCCGGAGTTTGTTGAAGGATCTTAAAGTTTTGTGTTCTTCACCTGAGGACGGCTGCTTGCGTTGTAGCCGAAACGTCGTCAGAATTATTTTATTACGTTTTATTTTTATTATTTTATTACTTCCCTTCTACGTGACTTTACCGAAAGAACCAAGAAGATGAATCCCTGCAGTCACGAAAGCTTTAAATCGAAAAAAGTCAGTGATTGCTTTCGTGTTAAAATACGGTGCTGTATTTTAGGATAGTGTGTTTACAATATCATTTTACGTAGATATCCACATTCACTTAATATTTTTCTTCCGCAAGTTTTTTTTGAAAATGCAATATTTGACATCATCTCAAAAACCCGATGTGATAGACAAAAACCGACGCCAGGGTTGGGATGAAACGCACGACCTCCGATAGACACCAGGCGAGGTGGTTCACTTCTCACCACGGTGGC